>NC_052349.1:43545301-43601033 GCF_009727055.1 Benincasa hispida | reverse complement strand
ACGCTTCCGCTCGTATGTCCCCACACGAATGATCAGGATCAAACCATCTGTATAAGTCACAAAACTTGTGACTATTCCACAAAATGGGCCGCATCCCTAGCGTTACCAGGATAAGGTTTCCCTCATTTATTCATTTACTACATACCATTTTGGTTATCACTCAAGACATGATCCACTTGTATGTCACCACATACATGCTTGAGTCATATACAGATAACCAGAGATTTTATGTTTATTGGTTTGTTGGTAAAGCAAATAAAACAAATAACCGAGCAAAACAACAAAATATGAAGTAAATATCATATATTAACAATCACAGGTGTCGTATATACTGTTTACAAACTACGGGACACGAGACTTTAGGGCATCAACCTCAACAATCTCCCACTTTTCCTAAAGAGAAGTGGGGTGTACAAAAAACTTAGTCAAAATAATAAACTAGGGCATAAAAGCCCAGTACAATAAAATCTCCCACTTGCCTTAGTTCAGCCGTGGGCGATCCTATAGACCCATGCTCCGTAGGTGACGCTCAAACACTGTAGCCATGAGAGCCTTCATAACAGGTTAGCAACATTGTGCTTTGAAGCAATTTGTGTGACGATCACGTCCCCTGATGCACTATCTCGCGGATCAGATGATACTCCGCTCTATGTGTTTACCGCGTCGGTGACTCCTTGGCTCCTTAAGAGTTTGCCACTACCCCACTATTATCATAATAAAGGGTAATGGGCCTAGACATATTTGGAACAACTTTCAGGTCTGTCAAGATCTTCTTGAGCCAAACGGCATCCTTAGTTGCTTCGCAAGCCGCTACGTACTCCGCCTCCATAGTGGAGTCGGCGATGCACCCTTGCTTAGTGCTTCACCACACTATAGCTCCTCCATTAAGAGTAAAGACTGACCCTGATGTGGAATTACGAGAGTCCTTATCAGTCTGAAAGTCAGAATCCGTGTATCCTATAAGGAACAAATCCCTCGAACCATACACGAGCATGTAGTCCTTCGTTCTCTGAAGATATTTGAGGACATTCTTCACTACGATCCAGTGACCCTGGCCTAGGTTAGACTGATACCTACTGACGATGCCCATAGCGTAGCATATGTCTGGATGAGTACAGAGCATCGCGTACATCAAACTGCCAACGACAGATGCATATGGGACCCGTCTCATCTCCTCAATCTCTTGAGGCATCTTAGGACACATTTCCTTAGACAAAGTGACTCCATGCCTGAACGGCAGTAGGCCCTTCTTGGAGTCCTGCATCGAGTACTTGAGCAACATCTTGTCAATGTATGATGCCTGAAATAGTGCTAGCATTTTGTTCTTACGATCTCGAAAGATCTGTATACCTAGAACAAACTGAGCCTCTCCCAAATCTTTCATTTGGAATGAGGTCTCTAGCCAGTTCTTAACTGCAGTCAGTAGACCTATATCATTCTCAATGAGTAGGATATCGTCTACATACAACACTAAGAAGACTACTGAAGCATTGATGGTCTTTTTGTAGACATAAGGTTCATCAACATTTTGGTCAAAGCCATACGACTTGATCGTAACATTAAATCATATGTTCCAAGATCGAGACGCTTGTTTCAGTCCATAAATGGACTAATTCAGTTTTCAAACCTTTTGCTCTTGACCTTAGGCTATTAATCCTTCGAGCTACACCATATAAATGGTCTTCTCAAGATTGCCATTCAGAAAGGCCGTCTTGACGTCCATTTACCAGATCTCATAATTATAATAAGCTACAATGGACAGGAGGATGCGGATCAACTTAACATGGAAACAGACGAGAAAGTCTCCTTATAGTTGACTCCCTCTACCTGGGTATAATCCTTTGCCACAAGTCGAGCCTTGAAGGTTTGTACCTAGTTTTCACTTGTAGATCCATTTACAACCTATAAGGCGAAACCCATTAGGCTGATCTACAAGATCTCATACTGAGTTGAAGTACATCGACTCCATCTCGAGATCTATGGCCTTGACCCATTCATCACGGTCAACATCCTCCATTGCCTTCTTATAAGTCAACAGATCCTCAACGTCGCCATCTGCTACCATAGCAAGGATTTTCGTGAAACCCAGATAGCAAATGGGTGGGTTCGCAACCCTCTCACTACATCGAGGTTCCCTCAACTCCTGAGGTGGAACCAACCTATTGGATGAACTCCCATCAACATCTCTTGTTGATGCAGAAGGATCTTCAACAACTCTTGTTGAAGTTTGACATGCTTGTTTTGAATCTATAAACTACAAATCCATGCCATAAACTTGTTGTCATAGATTTTATGCAATGATATGCGATACTACTTCTAGATATGCGTTATTAACGAATGTTCTTGCAATATGTTGTGCGTTGTCACAAGTTTCCTTGCATTGAAACCAAGTATAATTTCACCGCAAGTTTCTTAGTGTGATCCGAGGTCGAACACAGGGATTGTTTTAGGTTATTGTGTTATATTTGTGATATATGCGACTAGGGGTTTTTCAATTTTATAAAAAGGTTGTTTGTACAGGTATTTAATAAGTAATAAAGTAAAGGTAAGCGATAAAACTGCGATAATAAAGTAAATTGCAATAAAAGTAAATTGCGATAAAATAAACCTAAGCTATGATGATACAAGATACAAGTTTCATGATACAAGATACTGAGGGTGAGACTGACCGTGAAGATTATACAAAAATCATATCATGCAGTGACAAGACTTATGTGTGAAACAGAAAGAGAAAGAATAATTAGTACAAAGATCGCAAGTTCCTTAATTACGTTAAAGGCATAAGTACGGTTCCACTTTTCCCTGAGCGTACACCTCTCGGTGATTGACCACGTTTCCCACAGCTCTTTGGTGAAACAGGGACGAACATGATGAACGCAAGGTTGCTTCCATCTCTGGAAGTACTTCTTGCTTTAGTTAACACATTCTTCTAACCTTCTCTCGATAGATCAGAATGGCATCTTCACTTCTGCTCTCACAGGTGAAGATGTCGTCTAGCATACTTTAGCTAAACATATTTATTTCTTTAGCACAGATTAAGTTACTTGATTAATTCATATTAATCATCAAAGGATTAAGAAAACATCATGGAGAAAATGATTTATGGAGGAACGAAAATAGACAGAGAAGTGTAAATGGAAATGATCGAGACATTCGATAATACTATTTAACGTCTGATACATGGTTGTGAATGAAAAGATTAATAAAATGAACTACAATTGATGAATTAGAGTTAGAAACAAATACAAATAAGCGCCAATGTCTTGGCACAGATCTGGAATGGAGAATTGCTTGCCGGCGTCTATGGAGTGAGTGGAAGGATGAGCTTCCCTCACAGGATTGCTCAATCGGTAGAAGGGATCTAAATATAGAGCTTCACGGCGGGGATTTGCACTGAGACTCACCTCTCGCCCTAGTCTCTTCTCTTCCCGAATTTCTTCCGATCAACACTTAGATCAGCTCTCTCTCAATAGCCTCATATCAATTTCCCCCCGTATCAAGTATATCTTTCAGTGAATTCTTTGAGGGTATTTATAGGTTGAAGGCTTTGACTCTCTGACTTGTGGTCCCCACTTTGTTGTTATGGAAAGTCTAAAAATGGTGGAATAAATATTCCTTCTGTTATGCAATCAGTCCGTCGAATATGCACAACGGTTAGTTGTACACGTGTCACAATCTTTCGTGTTTGCGTTGCTCATTTGCATCTTTCGATCGTGTGTCCGCATGCGGTTGAAGTTTAGCTCTGGATCGATTATCGCATTGCGCCGTCATTGCGTTGATCGTCTCTTCAGTGTTGATTTGACGAGCGCAATGCGACGGAGATGCGTTGTTCAGTTTCTCTCTGAGCCTTGATCGCAAGCGGTGACTTGGTTTCCTGCAAAAAAGACTTGAAATATCCTTTTCTACCATCTTAATAATTTTAGTGGGTGTAATTACGATGATTTATAATTATTGTATTCTTTAGCTATTTTTCATATAATCGACGCATATTTTCTCTCTTTTGGCCGTAATATCTAAATAAGGCAGTATAAATAACTTGTACTTCTACAAGTTATCAAAGTTTCAATAGTTTCATTGGAAAGCTCACGCAACACAACTTTGCTTTGTGGACTGTGCTCCCTTGTATGATCCTCCTCCAGGAAAATAGCATTTGTTGAAACAAACACCCTATTTTCCATTGGATCATAAAAATAACCCCCTTGTGTACCTTTGGGATAGCCTACAAAGAGGCATAACCTCGATCGTGGTTCCAAATTCTTAGGATTAGCCTGAAGCACATGTGCAGGGCAACCCCAAATACGAAAATGATGTAAACTAGCTTTACGCCCGTTCCATAACTCCAAAGGTGTTCTTGCAACACTCTTTGAGGGAACACAGTTGAGTATGTACACCGCAATCTCCACTGCGAAACCCCAAAACGAGTCCGGTAATGAAGCGTAACTCATCATCGACGAACCATGTCTAACAAGGTCCTATTTCTCCTCTCCGCTACACCATTCTGTTGAGGTGTACCCGACATTGAGAGTTAGAAAATGATTCCATGTTCTATCAAATAGTCCTGGAATGCGGAGTCCAAAAACTCTCCACCTCGATTTGATTGAAGTGTTTTAATCTGTCTATCTAATGTGTTTTCAACTTTAGCCTTGAACTCTTTGAACTTTTCAAAGGATTCAGACTTCTGTTGCAAAAGATAAACATACCCATACCTGGAGTAATCATCAGTAAAACTGATAAAATACTCATAGCCACCTCGGGCTCGCACATTCATAGGACCACAAAGGTCATAATGTACTAACTCAAGAGGCTCCTTGGCTCTAGAACCTTTTCCAATAAAAGGTCGTTTAGTCATCTTACCCTAAAGGCAAGATTCGCACACTGGTAAAGAGTTTTCTCCTAACTCACTTAGAACTTCATTCTTCACCAATCTCTCGATCCTATTAAGATTTATGTGCTCTAAATGTAGATGTCAAAGTTGGGCATTTTCTATTGGAGAAATTTGTTGACGTTTTGATTGAGTTACGGCAGTTCTGAACATCTTAGTATTATGGAGGGAGTTAATGGCTAACGGCCTTAGCACATACAAATTCGATTCCAGATTTGTTGTGCAAATAAAGACACCAACTTTATGGATAAACGTTTTACTCAAATTGAAAGAAATAATGTATTTACATTTCAATAAACACTTTACAGAAATAAGGTTCCTTTTTAGTTCAGGAACAATATATACATCATTTAAAATTAGAAACCTATTATGTAAAGTTAACTGAAGTCCTCCCACTGCCACAGCTGAGACGATGTGCTCGGTGCCTACTTGCATCGTCATCTCACTAGCCTCCAACTGTCACCAAGATCTAATCCCCTGAAAAGAAGAACAAACATGGTTAGTGGCGCTTGAATCAATTATCCAGGCAGAATCATCATTCTCCACTAAACAAGTTTCGAGCACAAGTAAATCACATTTACCTTTATCTGCCTTGGCTGCTTTCTTCTCCTTCAGATACTGAGGACAGTTCCTCTTCCAATGTCCATCTTAGTTGCAATGGAAACACTTTCCCTTAGCAATTAGTGGATGCCTCCTCGGGGCGATAGGCGGTGGGTTAGCAGGTGCCTTCCCTTTTCCCTTACCACCCTTCTTCTTCTTCCCTTTTGCAGAGTTAGAAGTAGAAGGTGCAGACTTCGTTCCTGAGGTCGAACCTCTATGGAACGTCCTTAAGAATGATGCAACATTTGTCTCACCCTTCTTCCTCTCCATACTTTTCAGTAAAGATTGGTATGTCTGCAACTCGTTGAGGAGAGTTGTAAGGTTATATTCACTTTGTTAAGAATCACATTGCTAACAAAGTGCAGGAAGCTCTCCGGCAAAGAATGCAGGATTATGCTAACCTGGCTGCCCTCATCAATGGTAGACCTATTTAACTCCGCCACATTGAAGTGGACCATCATGTTTAGCACATGTTCACGAACAGAGGTGCCTTCTTGCATTTTGGAGTTGAATATGTATTTAAGAGCCTCATGCATAAACAGTTTAGACGGTTGTCCAAACGTTCCCCACATGGACTTCATGATCTCACAGGCTGAGACCATAGGCTCATGCTTCTTGGCCAAGACGTCAGAAAGACTTGCCAAGATATAGGCCCGGGCCTTCTCATTCGCCCTTGTCATCGCTCGTATGCCTCCTGAACATTTCGAGCGGCATTTGGAGCTGGAATAGGAGGACAAACCTCCGTGAGAGTGAACATGAGATCCTCGATGATTAGAATCGTTGTGATCATGTGTTTCCATGTCGAAAAAATTATCGCTAGTCAATTTTTTGGCGCTTAACAACAATAAGGTAACTGTAGCCATTTGAAAAAGTTGCTGAAAATACGAACAAATCTTTATTAGGGGAATTATTGTTCTAAACCACTTTTAAACCAATTTGTTTTGCAAAACAGTTTCAAGTACCCTAAGTTATAGACTTCTATTTTGCAATGATGCCTTAGTGAGTTAGGAAAAACGCCATCGGTGGGGTGATTAGTTGCCCCTTCACTAGGATGAGACATTCTCAACCATTAGCCATAACCAACTCTTGGAACTGAACCTAACAACCACCATTTTTCGGTCCAGAATTGTTAACCTTTAACTATTCCATGTAAGTGTAATCCCTTGTTTTCAGTGCCAGAGTCCCGCCTTAATGCGCTTATCGTAGGGAAACGACAGATTAGGACAAGAGATTACGTTACCTTATCCTCTTACAGGAGATCAAATAAAGAAACGTGCAAAACTGCCATCCTTTAGGGGGACACTCCCAGGGTGCCTCGAGGCGATGCGCAGAAACTTTATTCAACCTAACAAGGAAGATCGAGGGATATGTTGTTGCCCTTCCCGCTCCTACTTACTATGAACATTCTCTCCATCTACCTTGATATTGACCTACCCAAACACCATCCGTTGGGGGGACACGCCAAAGGTGCCGCGAGGCCAAGGATAGATCTTACGGTGTGGATTTTAGGAGAAAAGTGAAAGGTTTAAGTGAAACATCTTATGCCCCAAGTACCTCCCACTGAATGTTCTACCTAGGGATTCATTAACTTAGGCAATCCAACTACTGATTTTAGTCTAAGTGGTCTTTTTAAAGCCTACTCATAAACAACGTTTGTTTATGAAATATAAACAAGTTCAAGTAGTCACATTTAAACACTTTAATGGACTTACCTTAACTTGCATGCATGCATCAAATCTATCTAATTCACCTTTCCAGATAAGTTCCCAGGTTGGGGTGTTACGTTTCCGTCAACTTAAATACCCTAGCCTAGATAGAACCCGCCTTAGATAAAAGGTCCCTTATAGATAGATTTGCTACACTTTAACCTTTTATTAGCCAATTTAATCCTATTAAACTGATTAAAAGATTAAAGCCTTAGGCTTTCTAATCAAAATAAAACCGTGATCTTAGGTCTATGTGATCCAAGTTTTAAACATTTTAAAACCATGAATTAAACCTAAGTGAGCATGCCTGTCTTTCTTATTTCTTTTAGTTCTAATTTCTCTTTAACTCTTAAAAAGAAACAACTAAAAAAAAATTGCGTATAACGAGGCATTTTATAACAATTATAAAGTAACCTATGTGTCATGATTCATGCAATGTCCGGTCATTACTATATAACTTTTATATAACGCGTAATAACCAAGCAAACATGCTATCATTCACCCTTATACTATAACAATATAATAATAAAGATGGCACATGTCAAATGCTTTTTATGCATGCATAAATATAACTCTTATATTATATGATGCATGAGCATGCTCTTAACATAATTAAAAATCATGCTTCTCTAAATTATAGCAATTACAATAAAGAGATGATGCCATGATCAATGCATAACCTAAGGTGGGATTTACTATATGTGCATACCATATGACATATAAAACATACATTGCATGTATTAAACAAATAGATTAACGGACCGGGATGAGCCTTTAAACCAAAAAAACCGGAATGAAAAACCCTATGTATTACATTTTTCATCGAGCAAACTTAGTTCAACAGGCAAACAGGTCTTGAACCACTAGAAGGTCTTTATCGTGTAGCAAACTTTAGTAGTAGACGAATCGTTCAGCGTGCACTAGATGATAAGAACTTTAGTAAATCGATCGCATTAGACGATGACGAGGCTGCGAAGCCTGATCGTCCATGCGATCAGTTGTAGTGCGATGATAGGTAAACAATCTTACCTGAGTTACCAAGCGATCGTTTAGTCAGTACTAAGCGGATGAAGCTTGCTGAACCTGAACGATTGTTCTACGTGCTTTAAAATGAACACACGCGTCTGATCGTTCTAACCGATGCGTGCATTGGTAAAGCGATTTACCTTGCGATGCTAAGCGATCGTTTAGTCAGTTACTAAGCGATGAAGCTTGCTAACCTAAACGATCGTCTAGCTCGCATGCGCATTAAATGATACTCAGCGATTGCATTCTCGATCGTCAACCCGATACGATCAACTTTTGATCGCATACTCCATCGTTCAATTGATGTGTCAACCACGATCATATAGTCCTTCATCTTCACGATGCAATGCACAGCGATCGCATAGAACCTCTTCTACACGATGCGATCAACCCTAGATCATCTTCTTCCTCGAAGAGCCGCAACCTTTGCCTAGAACTTCGACGAACGACTCAAGACTCCAAACATTTTGAATATAGACTCGATTATGATTATTTATGCCCAAAAACATAAGGGCCTTTACAAACAATCGCAAATGTAAAATGAATTAAATAGACCGAGGCAATTCATCCCGAAAACATCCATTAATCCGGCATATCCATAGCAAAATTAACATTTAAAACAACGTAGAAATTCACCCATCATGAATGTAAACGTTATTTCGTTGCAACAAATGAAATCGAAGTATCAGAAACTTGGCTTTGATACCGATTGAAGGATCTTATACCGAGAGTTCTACGAGCGAGTTTAGATTGTTCCAATTTCACAGTGACCGAAACACAAACGACATACATTCAACACATACAGTTATGCATATTAAACTCATTATCGGCATGCTCAAAATACAATAATTCCCAAAGAAAAAAGGTTCATACCAAATGAAGACTGTCTTCGTATGTCTGAACCCTCAGCAGCAGAAAATCTCCCACCGATCTACCAACACCCGACAAGTATGTCGACTGCAATAGCACGATCCGAACGTACACGAACAATGCAACATGGACGGCAGCACCACAAAAGAAACCCAGGTATCCTCGGCGTAAAAACCCAAAGAGTGGGCTCTGGTGAGTTTGGTAGAGGACGGAGGAAAATGCGTCGTGTAGACAATAAGTAAGTAGGAGATGAACTCTACTATCATATAGCGGAAATGCTTATCGTATAGTAGAGCTACACGATCGTGTAGGAAAAAACTGAACAATCATTTAGGAAAGATGTATACGATTATTTAGAGAACGCGTGAGGTAGACGATCGTTTAGACGAATGAGTTTCTATCGTATAGGCTCTCGCGATCGCTTTCACGGATTCTTTTGGGCACAGGCGAATACGAATGCACGATTGATTGAAATGAAAACGATTTTCATTGTTTTAATCCGTCGGTTACCATAACCTTTGCATCTCCACTTCTCACATCCGAACGTGGATCAATCGTTTAATTATCAAATAATTAATCAATTAATTTAATTAATAAATATAATCATGTTATATTTATATCCTATAGTTTGATATCATATATCTACTATAGTATTTTCTCCTCTATTTGATATAAATCATATTTATATCTAATTTCCTCCAAAATAATGTATCTCATATCTTTAGCCAATTACACCATATATAATTAACCAGTCTAATTATATCATATATAATTGAACTTCCTCTTGTCAATTTGAACATTTTAAATTAACCTAAATACTGGTTCTCGACTTTATCCAAGCTACCCAAGTGACCTAATGGACCTGTGGCTCGAAGCTCCAATGGTACATGAATAGCTGATTAAACTCTTTAGCCATGAGATCCAACATCCGTTAACTGTCAGTGATTCCACTAAAGACCAACAGCTGAACTCTTCTTACCACAGATATATTTCTGTGTCCATCGGATATAACCAATCATGAGTACGATGACCCTTCACAGATGCTCGTAAGTACAGTTGGGCCAATTTACCATTTTGCCCCTGTAGTTACATCTCACTCTTTAAGTACCACTGATTCTTTTAATGAACAATACAACATAGTCCAACTATGTGTGGACACCTCTCGGGCCAAGAGAAGGTGTGTGGCACTACATCGTTCAAGTCCCGGAATCAGCCCTTAAGGGAGCCATCTATCTGTTTACCTCTGCCTCGGGAAAGGAGTAAATTCCATCTTGTGTAGTTGAGTTCCCAGCTCTCAAATTAGACGAATCCCCAAAATGTTAGGTTTGAATCGGCGACCTGGCCATTCGCACCCATACAAATCAAAGGACCACCCTCAATGGCAGGAATTCTTAACTCACTTAGGATTGAGGTCATGTTACCTATGGTCATCCTAGTGAAGTGAAGTCTCTATCATGAACGGTGTTATATAACGAGACATTAACACTTCGGGTCAAGTCTTATACAAACTCTTTGTATAGGACGGCCCCGCTCGTATGTCCCCAACACGAATGATCAAGATCAGACCATCTGTGACAAGTCACAACACTTGTGACCATTCCACAAAGTGGGCCGCGTCCGTAGCGTTACCAGGATAAGGTTTCCCTCCTTTATCTATTTACTACAAACCATTTGGTTATCACTCAAGACACGATCCACTTGTATGTCACCATATACATGTTTGAGTTACATACAGATTAGCAGGGATTTTATATTTATTGGTTTGTGGTAAAGCAGATAAAACAAATAACCGAGTAAAACAACAAAATGTGAAGTAAATATCATATATTAACAATCACAGGTGTTCGTATATACCTGTCTCTTATACACATCTAGATGTGTATAAGAGACAGGTGTTCGTATATACTGTTTACAAACTACAGAACACGAGACTTTAGGGCATCAACCCCAACAGTTGATAGATCAAGGACATCTGGTCCATCACATCCTATTCAAGAGTTGAGAGAGCCTCGACGTAGTGGGAGGCTTGTGAGACAGCCTGACCGCTATATGGGTTTAACTAAAACTGAAGTCACCATACCTAATGATGACTTAGAGGATCCATTAACATATAAACAAGCAATTGATGATGTTGATTGAGATCAGTAGATCAAAGCCATGAACCTTGAAACAGAGTCTGTGTACTTTAATTCAGTCTGTGAACATGTAGATAAACCTGATGAGGTAAGACCTATGGTTGTAAGTGGATCTATAAGCGTAAAAGATACCATACGGGAAAGGTACAGACATATAAAGCCCGGTTAGTAGCAAAGGGTTGTACCCAGGTTGAGGGGTAGACTATGAAGAAACCTTCTCACCTGTTGCTATGATTAAATCAATAAGGATACTCTTGTCCATTGCCACTTTTTATAATTATGAAATTTGGCAAATGGATTTCAAGACTGCCTTTCTAAATGGCAATCTTGAAGAGAGTATTTATATGGTCCAACCAGAAGGGTTCATTGAATAGGGTCAGGAGCAAAAGGTTTGCAAACTGAAGAGATTTATTTACGGATTGAAACAGACATCCAGATCCTAGAATATAAGATTTGATACTGCGGTCAGATCTTATAGCTTTGAACAGGACATTGATGAACCGTGTGTATACAAAAAGATCATCAACTCATTTCTAATTTTGTATGTAGATTATATCTTACTTATTGGGATTAATGTAGGATACCTAACTGACATAAAAAATTGGCTAGCAACCTAATTTCAGATGAAAGACTTGGGAGAGGCACAATATGTTCTTAGGATTCAAATAATTTGAAACCGAGAGAACAGAATGCTAACTATGTCTCAAACATCTTATATAGACAAGGTGTTGTCTAGGTTTAAGATGCAGTATTCCAAAGAGGTATTTTACCTTTTAGGAATGGAATACATTTGTCAAAGAAATAATGTCCTAAGATACCTCAAGAAGTTGAGTATATGAGACGGGTTCCCTATGCACCAACAGTCAGAAGTCTGATGTATGCAATGTTATGTACTCGTTTAGACATATGCTTTGCAATATGGATTGTTAGTAGGTATCAATCCAATCCTGGTTATGCACATTGGACTATCGTTAAGAATATTCTCAAGTATCTTAGGAGAACAAGAATCTACGTGCTCGTATATGGAAATAGGGATTTGATCCTTATAGGATATACTGACTCCGATTTTCAGATCGATATAGACTCTAGGAGATCTACTTTAGGATTGGTGTTCACTCTAAATGGAGGAGCAATAGTGTGGAGAAGTATTAAGCAGAGCTGCATTGCAGACTCCACAATGGAAGTAGAATATGTTGCTGCATGTGAAGCAGCCAAGGAAGCAGTATGGCTTAGGAAGTTTCTAGCTGATCTGGAAGTTGTTCCAGATATGCATATCACTTTGTATTGTGGTAACAGTGGGGTAGTAACGAACTCCAAAGAACCTAGAAGACATAAGCGCGAAAAACATATTGAGCACAAATATCATCTCATCATAGAGACCGTGCTAAGAGGAGACGTTATTGTGAGACAAATAGCATCTAAGCAGAATATTGATGACCCATTTACAAAGGCCCTCCCGACTAAGATTTTTTAGGGTCATCTGAAGAGTTTAGGACTACATGTAGAATAAATAGCGCAAGTGGGAGAAATTGTGGGTATGGGATGCCCTAGTTTATTGTATTTAGATTTCTTTGACAATACTCAACTTTGTTGTAACCCACTAAAAGTTTTAGCCCAAGTGACGTTTGTTGGGTTGTATGTCCTAAAACAGTTTGTAAACAGTAAACATATATGAAGTCTATTCAGATAAATGTTGTTGAATGAAAATGAATTGATAACTCTAAATCTAATAAACTACGAACCCTTGGCTATTGTAATGAATACTTGAACTTTATGTGGAGATATAAACTAGATCAAGTTCGAGTAAAATAGCCTAAATAGTCTATAATACTTGGATTAGGCTGGGTACATATTTCTGGAGATATTATTGAATACGACCTACTTTATGATTGTTACAAATGTTGTACAGTGTCATAAACGATTTGATCAATTTGTTCATGTAGAGACATGTGAGCGGGGGTGTTCTACATGATGAGATTGTGTAAGAATGATCATGAAATAATCATTGTTACGTATTAACATCGTTTACTGTTAACATTGATTAATTTCACTTCTTGATGACCTAGATAACTTGATTTGAATCTTGAGATGTCTATGAACTCCTGTTTATTTGGGATTGTCCCTTGATTTGCATAGGTGAGGATAGGCTCAACAACGTTGCTTAATATGCCTCCCATTTCAGGGATAAGACTGGGTAAATAGCTAGGACATAGAATTTGCAAGATGGAATTCACTCCTACCCATTTTAGGGATAATAGAAAGGTTGTTCCCTTAAGGATCGATCCCGAGTCTTGAATAATGGGCCCCGTCCTCTCGTTGGCCTAAAAGGGAATGGATTTAGTGATTAAGATCCTAAATCAATTATTCATTAGAGGAATGGTGGTACTTAAGGAGAAAAGATGTAACTTAGGGGTAAAACAGTAATTGACCTAGTTGAGGTTACGAACAACCTGTGAAGGATCAACTTATCAATGACGGTTATATCAAATGGACACATAATATATCTATAGTGAGGGGAGTACAACTATAGGCTATAATGGACAGTCCTGTTAGTTAACGAATGTTGATTAACTAAGTTAAAGTTTTGACCGGTTAGTCTCGGATCGTTAGAGCCAATGATTTGTAGGTCCATCGGGTCTCATTCCTAGCTCACTATAGATAAAATTGAAGGTGAAGTGAGAATTTGAAATGTTCAAATTCGGTCTTTAGGAAAAATTGTATTTTATATGAAATCTAATTTACTTTTATATAATTAATTATTTTTGGAGAGTATGTTTTAAATAAAATATTAGCATGAAAGTATTTGAAAATTGATTAATGTGATTAATCAAAAGCTAGGTGTCAAAGACATTTTAATATGTGATGTTAAATTTGTTTATTTATTTAATTAAAATTGTTCTAATTAAATAACTTCTAAAATATGAAAATAGTATTTCATAATTTTTGTCAAAATTTTTTTATTATAAAATTTATTTTAATAAAAAATTAGTTAGTGGAAAAATACAACTGTTGGATTTTCCCACAAACTAAGTGGGTTTTGATGTGGCTTCTCTATGAATACAACATAGAATCAGTTATCCATCCAAAAAATACAACATAGAACCAGTTATCCATCCAAGACTTATTCGAGGAAGACTTCTCTATGAATAAATGCCTCCCAAATCGAGGCGACATGTAGAGTACTCCTTAAGCTTTGGAACCCGCTTTGGCCCATGAATGACAATAAACTGTTTAACAGGAAATTGTGTCTCATCCTCGTGGTGCGCCCACATCACAATGCATGCATTAGCCACCCCCATCCATTGGGACCAAGTTAGGCTGCAACAACCCTGAGAAGGCTCAAGATGTACTTAAAACATGAGGTAGTGGGATGTGAATGCTAGCCTTAAACATTTGTAGGAACATCCTGACCTTATTGTGAGAGGGCTTCATTATAGTCTCCCTCGATTTAGGAAGATAGAGAATTATGTAGGGCAGAATCTGGTAGAACGCCCCCATATTCTCCAGATCAGATGGGATGAGTCGAGATAATGAGTCGACCTTGTCCCCAATCTCCACAAGTGGAGTATTGGTAGGACTCATATCCATCGCACTACTTACCAGGTGACTAAAAATGAAAGAAATTGGCAACTTACCACAGCTCGACAATTGGGTTCTGATAAGTCATGTGCGAGAAAAATAAGTATACTCTTATGACCAAATGTTTTCATTTATATAAAATAACGAGCAACAATGACTATTAGATGGGCAACCATCCGATGACCTACACATTCATACACAAACAGACGCTCTAAAGTGGCAGGACTGACATAGTCGCCTGTGATCACTTGGGAAGCATAAACAATCAAAAGAGCAAAGATTACGACTTCGCTATGCATTCCCTCCCTCCCTAAAAAAGGCAACAACCCAACCCTCAACGTCAATTGGCTCACCGAAGGCCAATGTTTAGAGTTGCTCTAGGCAAAACCCAAAGGCCACAAGTGGGCCCAAGCCCAGGGGAAACTGGGAGTTAGTATGTAAAACATGCGTTTCAAAAGGAAAAAGTTACCATCTTAAATCATTGATAAACCTAAAAGCTTAAACAGATGGATGAAGACAAATTTAATATTATATTATACAACACTAAGTAATCTCCCAATAAAAGTCTTATTCTTACTTTTGTATGTTTTGTTGAACTATACACCCTTTGTACTAATTTAAACATTGGAGTGTGGTAGGCTTGACAAGACACTGGTGTAAGGAACTCTCACGTAGGTTAACTTGAAAGGTGAGACTAGCCTAGGGAAGCGAGCTAACAAACAATTCTACGAGAAGTACGCAACGACAACGAACGTGTGCAAGTTTTTTGCGTCACCATAGACCAAAAAATATTTAAAAAGAAAAAAGAAAGTCACAATGAGGATCGAAGAGTATATCGTAGATTTATCCATAAGTAGTGAAAATGAGAAAGGGTAGTAGTCATCATAACGAATGGACGAGTGACAACAAATCCATTGAATGTGAATTTCCAATGGCAGTGGCCGTAGGCCCTCATTTCATCCATTCATTTTCATTCCCATTCTTTGTCTGATTGTGTTGGCTGTCACGGCGCCATAGATTTTGTTTGTGGTTCCAATTTCTTCCCCCGCACTTGTTTCCCCTTTCTCTCTCACTACAAAATTTGTACCTTTTTTCATTTCCCCTTTCTCCTGTCTCTGCTCTGGTTTGGTCCTTCGGACAGGTTAGTTTCGGAGTGTGCTCGTCTAGAAGCTCTCAGCTCCACTTTTCCTTCATGGGTTTTTCTCTCATCGTGTTTTAAGCTTTGAACTCTTGTGTTATCACTCATCACTCTACCTTGATCTTCATATCTGTTGTGTTTCTCAATGTTAACTCCATTTCTGTGTGGTGCTTGTGGCTTGATTTTGATTATTTTCTCATTTGAATTAAGCATGGTATAAAAACAGCGATGGTTTGGATTATTAATCTTTGTTCCTGACATTTCAACTTAAATTCCATCCAATTATGGTTTGTTACTTGAAAGAACAAATTTCTCAAGTGGGGAAGAAGCATTCTGAATTGAAGATTCTTTGATTTAGTGATGAACTTTCCTTGAACAGTTGGGTTCAGTTCATAAAGAGCTACTATTTGATTTAATAATGGTTTAGATCACATTTTTGGCAGAAATATGAAGAATTTCTTTGGAAGAGCGAAGGAGCAAATTCTTGGAAGTGCCTCAGCAAAGCAAGTGCTACTTTTCCAAATGCGAAACCTGGAGACTATCAGCCCCATCTCTAAAATTAGGTCTTGTCTTAAGTTTGAATAGTCGAGAAAATATTGAAATGGAAACATATTTCCACTGAAATTGTGGAAAATCATTACCGAGAAAACAAATAACTTCCTTTTAGGAGAGTACTAGACATTCCTAAAATCCTAAAAGAGAAACTAATGAAGCCCAACCCATTAAAAATTATCACAGAAAGAACATGATTTAAAGAGCTTGTTGATAGTTAATCTAATAAAAGAACAAAAGATGAACACTTGCCTTTGCCAACCAACCAGCACCTTCTGACCTGCCATGGAAACACCTTTGAACCTTTTCTTCTTCTGCTTTTGCAAAGCCAAAAATGAGGCACAAATGTCATCTTTTCCAAAAAGTCCTGATTGACAGATTTACATGGGTTCTTTCATTGGTGATCAATATTTGTCAAATTGAGCATGAAAACTCTTCTCTTGGAAAATCTCTTCCTCGAATTTGCTTTCATTCCATACACTAGTATGGATTATCGACTCTTGCTATAAAATTTGCTCTTTCCTGTAGTGTACCTCAATTCTCATGGCTTCTTTACACCTCTCCAAATTGGCCATACAAGTGTAAGCTATCTAGCTTCTGATTCGTTATCTACTATGGTATGAATTGGTGGTTCTATTGGTGAATGAGAGGATATACTATATTGAAGTTTTTCAAAGATGGAGTACTGGTAAGAAGAAAAATATCTTGGTTGTCTAGTTGCAGGGACTTCGAGAATCTTGACTTTCCACATTACTTGGAAACTGAGCTACTCCCCCAATCCTTTCGTGCTTTTTATTTATAGTGACGAGCAAAAGTTAATTAATGTCTTAAAGAATTTACTAATATACTTCCAATAATTTTCCCCTTCTTTCCCTAGATTTTTGTCATCCCATTATTGATCAAGGGGCAGGTGAGGTTACAAGTCTCCTTTCTACAATTTCTGACCAAGCTACTTGTCATTGGAGAAGGGATTCTAGGCTTTTGGGTTTCAAAGCCTTCTGTTGGCTTCCCCAATAGCATTTTGTTTCCCAGATCCTTTGCACCCCTTTCACCTTCTTAGGGAGCCTATACGTTTTCATCTTTTTGGAATGCAAAATGCCTAAGAGAGTGAATTTTTTGTCTTGCAAGTTTTACATGGGAGGGTGGACACTCGGGACTTTTTTTGGAGATTCCTTAGCTTGGTGTTGAAGCCTCAATGTGTGTGTTCTTTACAGGAAATGGGAGGAGGACCTTGATCATTTGCTTTGGGATTGCTCTTTTATTTAACTTTCCTTTTTAAACAGAATACCCAAGAGAAACCTATAGCTTTGAAATTTGTTAATTCTAATTGCAGTTTAGTGGTTAATTTGAACAATTTTCACAATGGTAGAACCATTGTTCACTTTAAGCGTATATTAGATGCTTTTATTGTGATGCAGAGACCTAATGGAATACTAGAAATATTCTTTTAGAATGGAATATGTCCAAAATGAGCATAGCTCAACTGGCATAATGTTTGTACTATCAACTTCGAGGTTAGAGGTTTGATCCAAAAAAAAAAAAAAAAGGATATGCCACATGCTCGGTACATCAATTGTGAATTTATGATTGTCTATTTTGTGGTTTGTTGTGAATAACAATATTGTTGTTCAACAGTGTGAAAATGGTTGAATTCTTGCTCTTCTGATTGTCATCCAATCAAATGCATCAAAACTGCCATAAATGCCAACAATTCATGTATACTCAACCATTCATTATGAAGGATATATATTTGATTTTATTGTTTTTGCTTAATATAAAGTACATTGTAGTTTCATTTGCTTAGTTTATGTAGATAATATAGAATCTATGAAGTATCTGAAGCTAGGTATAGGAGAAGATATTTTCTTATTGCTTGAGTAATTGTGAAAGACTCAATATAAACAAGAGAATTTTCAATCAATTTGCTAAAATCAAGCTATCATTCTAATCCTATACGGAAAGAATAAATTACAATATACAAGGAAATAATCATGAATTAATTCTCTAATTTACTGCTGCATAATTTAGCTTGATTTCCTACCATATCTTTTTTTCTTTTCTTTCTTTCTTTCTTTTTTTTTTTTTTTTTTTTTCAATTTGGCTGAGAGTTATCCTAAGAGCACGTTCCTTGCTAGGTTCATCCCTTTTACTCCTTGATCCCCATGGCATTAGCTGCAATCAAGGTTTCAAGCAACCCAGTTGTGACCAGTAAGGCAACTGTATCTAATTCTTATGGAGTTTTTTCTTCTTTATCCAAGTCAGAACGTGGAAAATTAAATCCATCAAGTTGTAGAGTTGACATTGGGGAGCTCCATGAATGTCTCTTGACAGCAAAAGTCAAAGTCTCTAATCATGGGCGGCGGAACTCTTATGGAAAACCTTGGAGCTGTACCCTGTCACGCAGACCTGCCGTGTTATGTTTCTCAACTGGGACTCATCATTCAGAAACTGAAGAATGTGCTAGGCCTTATGATAGTTCTGCAGGTTTAAGATGGTAAGATGATGCCAACAATCAATCATTAGTGAATTTTCTGGCATGTTTGATGCTAGAAGTTTATTGAACTAAAATTGTCTCTATGCTATACTATGCCTATATAATTGGTTGAGATGATTGTACGAATTTATTTCCCTATGTAAGAGAAAAGCATTCAGTTGTTTTAAAGAAAGTTATACTAAATTACATATAAGAACTCAAGAGTAATCACCTTCTTAAATGGAGTGTTATGTTGTTGGGCGGGCTTCCCATGTACAAACTATAGATATTCTATTTGATTTACTTTTCTATAATGAATATACTGAAGAAAATATCCAAGTTCACTTATAAGCACGCATACATACACTCACCTGTGCAAGAATATCAAGGACAAAAGAAATATGGGCTTTCCCCCCATCCTATTCTTAAGGAAGGCAGTTTTCCTGTTTTATTGAGGAAAACTATATCATTGTAGTTTTATTTTAGAAATCAAGGACACAGTTGTACAACCTATAGAATAGATCTTGTTCAAGTTAGGTCATATCATTGTAGTTTTATTTAGAATAAGTCTTTTGCTTTCCCTACTCTTATCAATTATATGTATAAATACTTCATTTCTATGATCTGAAATATGTAACTATTTAGTTTCAGAGTTGATATTACACATTCAATCGATGTGTTGCTGACCTGTTTGCAATCATTTTGAAGTCTTGTCTGATTTTAAATTCTTTCAATCATCGGTGCAATCACATAATCAGTCATAGTTGTCAATGAACACAAACTATTATTTTTAATATTATTTGAGCTTACATAATAAGATTATTTATTTCCCACGTCAGTGCCCAATCTGGGGATGATGAAGATGATCAGCCAACTGTTTGTAGAAGAACTATTAAGTCCAACCCTGGAATAGTTGAAGCTTGTCGATTTGCATATAATGATGCAAAATTTGTAAATGAAAGGGCTCGCAATGACATCGTATTGCTTTCTCGGTAATATCCATGATTTAGAATCATTTTCTTTGGTGGCCGTAATGATATTTGTCTAATTACTTTGATGAAGATTATTGGAATCAATAGTTAGTTTTCAGTCTTACTTGTGCTTTAGATGCATATGATCGAATTTAATGTAACCATTGAGACATTTGGATTGATATAGTGGAAAAGAAATATATCGTGGTTATCATGGTTAAATGAAGAAGTTGAATTTTGTGAACATGGTCATGAAAATTTGTGTTGTTATGTCATTATTAGGTTCTATCCAGTTTTCTTGGTTAGCTGTTCGCACACTCTTATGCTGTATGACTTGAAAGTGGATGTGTCTGTTGATTATGATGCATGTAAATGTAGGATTTTTTATCCGTTGTGCTCTTATTCAAATATTTTCCTACTGTTATCAGTGGCATAATGAGACTGGATGCACGTGCACGTCAAGATGTTGCTATCCTTGGATCTAAGTTTCTTAAGCTTGATGGTATCCCTTTATTTACATGCAATGTTTCCCTAGATCACCTGCATATCTAGTTCTTGATACTCAAAAAACCTGGAGGATTATAAATTATTTTCATGCATGTCCTAAACTATTGCATCTGTTTCTCTTCATACTACTCATCTTAACTAGCTTTTTGACCCTACGAACTGTGGGTTTGGCTTGCCTGCTCTTTTTTTCAGTCTATGTTTTCCCTCAACATGGATGCTTCCATCTGGTCTATCCAAATTGGAAAGTGGTTTTATTTTGGTCTCCTCTTCTTTATTGATTTTGTTAATATATTTTTCCATTTTTATGCCATCCAATAGTAACATTCGAGTGAAATATGAGCTTCCTTTTTTCTGTTTATTTCCTGCATCTTATTTTCATATTTAGAATGTTGTTTTCATCGCTAGTAATTTTATAGCATTTCTTTAACTCTGCACTTCTATCAAATGTTATTCCTGTTGCTGGGATATTGTCGTTCTTCATGCTGCTAAAATATGAAGTTTCCATTTAGTTGAGTTCATTTGCCTAATGGTTTCATTTTCTTGACATTTTAATGGTTAGCTCGAGCTAGAGAGGATACAGAGACAATTGACCGTAATGTGAAGAAAAAAGCTGAGCGACTCCGACATATTGCTACAGTATGTATAAATTGACAATTTTAAATCTTATATGGATACAGTATTGAAGCATGAATTCTATTCTCTCAGACTTTGAGAGAAAAGGCTCAGTCCCGGCTTAAAACTGCTGCAGATGAGCATTGGAGTGATGGAGCCTTAGAGGTACCTTATTGTATTCCAATATTTGTGACTTTAGTCACTCTTGATGCATGAATTTATGATGAAAATCTGAAGAGATTTCTTGATGCGATTTAAACTATGTACTTGTGTGGGCTGTAAATTTTTACACCAAAAATAGCATGGAAAACAGTTAAATCAAGAATATATCCAGAGGCTCTTTCTTTGTCTTGAAAAATTATGTTATTTCTCATCCCAAATCTTCCATAATACAGCCCTTATCATGCTTGACCATATTTGAGACTTTGTAGTTTTGGAAGGGTGATTCATGAGCAATATGTTGATCCAATCAGGAGAGCCCAAAGGGGAGATAGCATACCAACCATAAGCAGAAAATAGGACAGTCCAAATCTTGGCAACAAAAGGACAATGAAAAAAATACGATCTTCTGATTCTGCACTGTTCTTGCAAAGGCAATGCCGTGATGGAGTAATGTAGAGCCAACAGCCAAGGACATCTTTTGTAAAGCTTGTCCACCGTGTTTAGGCAAGAGAGAGAAATTTCCCAAAGAAGAAATCTAATCCTTTTAGGACGAGGAATAATCCTTTTAGAACAAGGGAACTTCCATCTTAATGAATCATTTAAGGCTGACCTTATTTTCTCAAGCGTCCAACCATCTTTTGATGGCTCTTCTATAAAGGATAAAGTGTTTTTGAAGATTCACTTGATCTCTTTTCTTCAGCCACTTCTTTTTTGAAATCTTCCAAGTTCCAAGAAGGTTTTCTATGTTCTATCTAAGGAGCAGGTTGTCAACTTCATCATTCTCATTCCTATGGCTAGTATAGAAGATTATGCATTGATGGTGTTGGTGGTTTTTTATTCCTCAATTAGCATCAAGTCAGTTTATTTTGGCACCAGTTTCAAGCATCATTCGCATTCAAAGTTTCTGTCCTTTGAGTTGCTAGTTTTTGGCCCTTTGTTGGAAGTTCCTTCTTTCCAATTGATTACCGTGACTGTCCTACTGCCTCGGAGATTCTGATCTCATCCCCTCTTAGTTTTGCCTTTGCAGTTCCTTTCACAACATTTATGAAGTTTGTTTGTTGGAGGAATTTTTTTGTCTTTTGGAGTTTGAAGCGGTGTTCCATTCTCAACTAATTTTTGAAGCCTTGTTCTCTCTTGGCTACTTTGCATTGCCCCTTTTGCTTTCATATTTTCCTATGCATGTTCTTTCTTTTTGTTTTTATTTGTTTTTACAAGGCATACTCTCTATTATTTTTTCTATTTCACATTCTTTGTTTTGCTTCTTTTTGGAGCTTGTAGCCCCTGAACAATAGTTTCTTTTCATTGAAAAATTTGTTTCTTGTTCAATTTTTTTTTATCTAAAAAAAGGCCAACTCCAGATGAAAGAAGCTAAACTAAAACTAAAATGAGACCTAAAGTATAATTTCAAATGATCGAGACCCAAAGAGAGACATGGAACCTAACAAAGAGTCCACATATCATCTTTAAATCACTCCATCCCTTAGTTTTTTCTATCATTCCTTTCTAACCAAATCTTCCACAATATTGCACAAATCCTTGCAAGCCAAAAGATCGTTCCTCTCAGAGAAAGTCGGGTGAAAGAGGAATGCCTTGACCATCAAGCAAACATCTCTTGGCCGGGCAACTTGAAAACTGAATTCATCAAAGAAGCGATCCAAATTGACCTGGTAAAGACACAACTCCCTAAATGGTGGTTAAAGTACTCCATAGCACGCCTATAAAGTATGCAACCTTGCAGATCCATCAAACCAAACAAAATCCTTGAAACACAGTCTAAAGTGTTAATTCTTTCGTGATGGACTTGTCAAGTAAACTTTACTCTTTGAGAATTTAACCTTCCAAAACAAAGAAAAGACCGGATGATTGAAAGGAAGGGGTCCACCAAACACCCGAAATGTATTTACGAGAAAAAGCTTTTGAAGTGCTAGAACCCCAAAGACAAAAATCCCCTTTCCAAGATTAAAAGAAGAACCCTCAAACAAGAACAAAAGGCTAACAGTGTTCGTCATTTTCTATCAGTCAATGGACATCAAAACTCAAGATCGAGTTAAAGATAATTCTCGGAGCAAGAAAGAACAGAGGTCACCAAGGGATTTCTTATGGAGGAAAGATGGTATGAACAAGGGAACAAGAAGCAAAGGAGTTTATCACCCAACCACTTATCTTACCAAAAGTAGGTATCCCTCCCATCTCGGTGATCTCACACCAGAAAAATGAAGAGAAACAAGGAAAACCATCAGAGAGCTATCCACGAGTTTTTGGAAGTGCTTTTGAATTCCCCATTTCAAAGACCACTCATGAGCATGAGACCATGCTTGCAATGATCCTATGCCATAGGCGTGGGTCTTCACTCTTTGAGAAACGACTAGAATCAGGCAGAAGTTTCCCTTTCTTGGTAAATATTTTATTTTTTTTTTCAGAGTGATAATTGGGGCAATATTTTATTTTGAGAGTGATGATTCAAGGTGAGTAGGTAATTGTCAAATGTCCTTCCTTGAACGTATCATTTTCTCCACACATGAGCAGCGAGAACAAAATTGGGCATAGATCTTTACTCTTTGAGAGGAAATAGGCTAATTTTCAAAAACCAAAAACCAAAAACGATAATGGTTACGAAACGGAGAATGCAGCAAGAGTTACTTTGGTGAGGTTTTGAAGTTTGGACATTATTGGTGGCCTGTAGGTTTAGGGAGGATGTTAAGTCAGCTGGGGTTTACCCTCTGCTGGAATTATTTGGTGGGTTTGAACAGTACTGCCATCTGGTGGAGTACAGAAGAAGATCCTCTCATGAATGGCCAGACTACTAGATTACATATTTCATCAGATGTGGCTTTGCGTGCCGATAGTGTTGGCATGCAGAGCAAACAGATCATTTTTCCTTTATTCTTTTTTGGCTGTGTTTTGTTTCTTAACTGGTTGAATTAGTGAAGTTTCATGCAATAGCTGTCACTGCTGTCTTCATGATTTTCAGGCTGATTTGCGCTTGGCTGATTTCCGTGCTAAACAGCGGGCAATGGAAGATGCCCTGATGGCTTTGGAGGTAAATCATATGTACTAACAGGATTTGATTCTTTGGGGGTGTGTGTGTGTGGGGGGGGGGGGGTGATGATTTTCATTAGTTTCCCAAAACTTCTAGTCATTTGATGTGGTATGTTTTCCCAAGTTTTAATTCCAAGAAAGACCAAAGATGTGACTTTTTCTTTGGTACGATTTTGTTGCAGTTTGTCAAAAATATTCATGATATGATGGTGAGAAAGATGTACAAATTGTGAGTTATTCTTTTATTGGAAATCTCTGTCATTTGCCTCCTTGTCTCTCTCCATTTCCCAATAGGAAGGAACATATTTGATATCTAACCAAACTTTTTACATTTATATGCAGTCCTCTGTCAAATGAATCTGCTTTTCCAATGGGCAATGACATGATGGGCCGTATAAAACTAGAAAAAAATGGCAAGAGTTTAGATTTCTTAACTGGCGAACTATCAACTGATCGCATTTCTGCTATTCAGGTATCTTTATCTATAGTCATCGGTACTTATGTTTCATACTGTAGTTTGCACCCTTAATCACAATACCATCTGCTGAATGTATAGGAAATCTATTGGAGTATGGCCTCTGCCCTCTCTGAAGCTGATGGAATTGATTATACTGATCCAGAAGAGGTCTGAATTACCATATCAGTTTTTTGGACAATGCGGATAATGGTTCCATTTGCTCATACTTTGTGTCTATCTTGTGTAGCTCGAGCTGTTGATTAGAACTCTTATGGATCTTGATGCAATGGATGGCAAAAGCAGTGTATCACTGCTTGCAGAATGTTCGAGTTCTCCTGATGAAAATACTAGGTATGCTGATTTTGATTCCTGATGAACGAACTTTGACATTCCAATTACTGAACTGATGAACAAATTTTGAATTTTGACAATGCAATGTGAAATATTAGGTGATCAATATCAAACTACTTTCCACACGTCAGACACAATGTTATAGTGTAATGAATAACAAGATGAGCAGGACAGAAAATAACAAAAATAACGAAATTCAAGAATTGGTAATTCAGTTCGGTGCAAAGTCATCTACATTTGTGGGGCAGTAAGCCCTGTTGAAAAAAACTTTACTAATGAAACTCATCTTACTTAGGCTCCCGTATAGGCTCTTCTCGACTTATCTTCAACAGAAATGAGAGAGATAATACAACTTAAGTCTCCTACAAGCTCTTATCACTGGAATCACAAAGCTATTACAAACTCATGAGGACTCATGAAGATTAAAAACAGCACATGAAAAAAAACAATCACCTTTGCAAGGATTTTTGCCGTTGAAAAACACTATACTATCACTTACCCTGAAAGAACCGTCTGTGACAAGCAGAAAGGAAAGCAGCACTGAAAATCTGCACCAAATAAGGAAAGATATTTTCTAGATAAAAACTGCTTATCAAGAGACAAAATGTTTGACGCAAAGTAAAACATTTTGCCTGAAAAAACAAATATAGCCAAATATAATTGCAGTAACACAATTGATGGCAAAAGCAGTGTCACATGGGTTGCTTAGAATTTGAGAGTATGTTTGGAGATTCTGGAACATTAAGTTTAAGCCTCCAGATTCAGAATTGAACTTAAAACCTCTGGTGCCTCTCAAAGCTAGATGACTTCCGATTACCGAAAAGAGAGAAAAACTCAGGACTGAATTCATGAGTTTGTTATTGTCGCTGGCTATTTTCTTTATCCTCCCAAGTTATTGATTTTCATCAATGTTAAAAAGAATTTTGACAACTTAGAACAGTTGATATGCTCTTTTTCCTATCATTGCTTCAATGGAGTAATAATTTACTTTGTGATTTTGGTAATCAAGACAAGCACTGGCCAATGCTCTGGCAGCAGCCCCATCCATGTGGACTCTTGGAAATGCAGGCATGGGAGCATTGCAGGTAGATTTTCTCTCGGGATCTCGCTCTCGCTCACAGGATTTTTGTTGGGGTTTGATGCTTGTTTGTTGGTTTTGCAGAGACTGGCTGAAGATAGTAACCCAGCAATTGCTACTGCAGCATCCAATGCCATCAAAGAGCTGAAGAATCAATGGGAAATAGAAGAAGGAGATAGCTGGAGCTTTACAGTGAATCAAAAGGCTACCATGGAAGGTAATGAAGCTGATGATGATGAAGATGATGCAGATCCATTATGAGAGATCTTTAAGTAAAATGTTTACTGTAGATAAGCTAAATTTAATCTCTTGTTAGAAGCATAGGAGTAAAAAAGAAACAAACAAAAAGAATACCCTGATCATTGCTTTTTGATTGGTGGCTGTTATAAAGCAAACTTGGTCATTTCATCTCATGGAACTTTTTTTTTTACAAGGAAATATATTTTTTTTTTCTTTTTTTTCTTTTTTTGATACGTAGATGAGTTAGTTCTAATCTGAAATTACTTTTATGAAAATAGACTCTAAGCTTGAATGTATGGTAAAAATTATATATTTCTTAAAACCAAGATTTTAAAACTTTTTAAAATAAAGATAATAATTGATTAGTAAAGCTTTATAATTGGATCAGCAAAACAATTGAAAAGTAGTAGGGAAAAATATCTTAGATTTCAAAATGTTACACATTTAGTCATTGAATTTTGAATTTGGTTTCAATTTAGCCCTTAAGTTTTAAAATGTTGGAATTTTACCCTTTAACATTTAAGTTTTGTTTGAAGTTAGTTTCTAGATTTCAAGATTTTACCTTTTTTACCTCAAATTTTTTGTTAAGTACTCACCTTTAAACATTGATGTCAATGTTTATTAATTAATTTAGAATAATTATGAAGTAAAAATTTAAATTTAATTTTATAAGTGATGAAAAATAGTGAAATTTAATTAATTATAATTCATTTATGTCCTATTTAGTAACTTTTTTTTTTTTTTTTTTTTTTTGAAAAATTAAGTCTATTCCATCTAGATTTCTTACAATGTAGATGGAATAGATTTGAATTTGGTTTCAATTTAGTCTCTAGATTTTAAAATGTTGAAATTTTACCCTTAACATTTGAGTTTTGTTTGAAGTTAGTTTCTAGATTTCAAGATTTTATCTTCTTTACCTCAAATTTTTTGTTAAGTACTCACCTTTAAACATTGATGTAAATGTTTATTAATTAATTTAGAATAATTATGAAGTAAAAATTTAAATTTAATTTTATAAGTGATGAAAAATAGTGAAACTTAATTAATTATAATTCATTTATGCCCTATTTAGTAACTTTTTTTTTTTTTTGGAAAATTAAGTCTATTCCATCTACATTTCTTACAATGTTGTGCACCTTCTTAAGTACAATGATTAAATTCTTAGTTAAATTCCAAAAACAAAAACAACTTTTTGAAAGCTACTTTTTTTAGTTCTCAAAATTTGGTTTGATTTTTTAAACCATTGGTGAAAAGTAGATAACAAATGAAGAAATTTGGAGGTGGAAGTAGTGTCCATATGTTTAATTTTCAAAAACAAAAATAAAAATAAAAATAAAAAATAAAATGATTATCAAATGGGATCTTAATTATTTTAAATTTATTAACTTACATTAACATTGGTGATGGAAAATGAATAAGTATTTAGTGAAGAAAGGTTAAAAATGGGTTCCTTGTATGGTTGGCCACTCTTTAGGTGTCCAATCAAAACTTGGCATCACTTTAAAAAATACTCGAAAATGGGTCTTTTGCTTACGTTAGTTGCACGTGAAAGTACCATTTTAACCTCAATACATGTGCAAGACCAGACGCAACTCAGATTTCTCGCTCTTTTCTCTCGCTCCTCTCGCTCCTTCATCTCGTTTCCCAATTCACGTTACTCTCCTTCATTTTTTTTCTATTCTTTTGAATTCTTCCTCTCACTTTTTTCTATAGTTTCTTCCTCGTCAATATTTTAGTTTTTTTTCCTTCATTTGAATTCTCACCCTCGTTTCTCTCTTCTCTCATTATTTGTACATATGGGTCAAATTTCGAGGTCTACTCAAAATTTGGTCTAGCTTTCAAAAACACTCGAATTTTGACCTTCTGATGACATCGGCCACGTGTGAAATGTCTATTTAGTCCACAAAACACTCAATGTCACACACGTGTCGTAGATTCTCGCTCGTTCATCTCATTTTGGACTCATTCCTCTCATGCCTTTCTCTCGTTCTTCATTCTCGTTCTTCATCGGACAAATCAAACATTTTAAATTTTAGATTTCAGTCTGTCGGCTTCTTCTTCCTCTTTGTCTTATTCTTCCTCTTTCTTCTGCCTTTCTTTTTCTTCTTATTTCTTTTCCTGGCTTTCTTTTCTTCTTCTTTCTGAATTCAAATGAAGGAAAAAATTATAAAATTGACGAGGAAAAGCTAGAGGAAGTAACAAGAGGAAGAATTCAAAAGAATGGGAAAATCAAGGAAAAATGATGGAGAACAACGTGAATTGGGGAACGAGATGAAAGAATGAGAGGAACGAGATGAAGTAACTAAAGGAAATCAAACACGATGATTTCCATGAGCAGCGGAAAGATCATTCCAATTTACAATCGTATTTGAACTTTACAATTACAATCAGAAACAGAAACATACGGTTATGTAAAAAACATAAATTACAGCATGCTATACAATGGATCAAGGACAAGAGTAACAGACTTTTGTCGACTCATCTGCAAGCTCCTTGATTATGAACGCTCGATCACAACAATCACAAAAACATACAAACGCTCGTCCAACACGACCGCTACATTACACGAACACCGCGCACTTGAACTAAGTGACCGCCTTGGTCATGAACACCCCGAACAACACGAACGGCCTCCACAGAACCTCGACAGTGTCGAGTTGAATATGACACCACCAATAAGGCTACTTTGGCATTCTCCGTTTGAAAATCCAGAGAGTGGGCTCTGTGTGGACTTGGTTTGAGGCAGAAAGAAGGAGAAACCACAATCGTGTAAACGATTAAGCAAGTGGGAGATGGAAATAACCTATCGTATAGGTCGATGCCTAATCGTTTAGGAAAAACTAAGCGATTTTCTAGCAAAAGCTATGCGATCGTTTAGCTCATCGCTTAGCTGAGTGTCTGTCGCCTACTAACACTCCATGATCGTTTAGTTCATCCAAGCTGTCGCTTAGTAAATCCAATTTACTTGACAACTCTCCGTGAGTAATTTTCGAGATTGAAAATCTCAAAACTTTTCTTTTTATTTTCTTACTAAAATTAGGAAAAATATTTAACTCATGGTTACCATGAAACCACCAATAACCTCCTACTCAATTGGTTATTAGAGAAAAAGAAATAATTATCTAATAATAATTATTATTATAAATATAAATGATAACTAACTTATCATACTATATTTATAACTTATAGTTTTAATATTTCATCTCATGAAACATATAGACCATGGCTCTTTTTCTATTCCACGACACTTAATGTAAATCTCATTTATATTAATCCTCCACTTGATGTACCTCATACACCATATCGATCATATCATATATAATTGAAATACCTTTTGTCAATTTGAACATTTCAAATCAACACCAAGAACTGATCCTCAACTAAATCTGTTGAGCTACCAAGGGGACCTTATGGACTTATAGCTCGAAACTCTAACGGTACGTGAATAACTGCTAAACTCTTTGGTCACAGGATCTACCATCCGTTAACTGTCAGGCACTTCATTAAAGACTGACAATTGAACTCTCCTTACCACATATATATTATGTGTTCATCTTAACTAATCAGCAGTGCGACAACCCTTCACAGATCACTCGTAAGTACAGCTTGGTCAACCGTTATGCCCCTATAATTACATCTAACTCCTTAAGTATCACTGATCTCTCTAATGAATATAAGTCATAGTTCTACTATGACTGAGTCCTCTATTCCAAAGAGAAGCTGTTACCACTATGTTTAAGCTCCAGAATCAGCCCTTAAGGGAGCAATCTCTCTACTTATTCCTGTTTCGAGAAAGGAGTGAATTCCATCTTGTGTATTGAGTTTCCAGCTCCTAGATCAGACAAGTCCCGAAAAGGTAGGTATGTTGAGTTGGCAATCTGGCCACTCTCATCCATACTAATCAGAGGACCGCCATCAAAGGCAGGAGTTCCCAAAACACTCAGGATTGAGGTCATGTCACCTATGGTTGTTTAGGTGAAATGTAAGTCTCTAGTATCAACGGTGTTATATACAGAGTCTAGTCATCTTATAGCCCGATTTTATACAAACTCTTTGTATAGGACACCCCCGCCCGCATGTCTCCACATGAATGGTCAGGATCTACTATAGGTAGTAGTTTACAACACTTGCAAACCTCTACAAGGCGGGCCGTATCTGTGGTGTCACCAGGATCAGGTATCTCATTTAATCCTTGTATTACAGACCTATTTAGGTTATTACTTAAAGCATGATCCATTTATATATCACATATATATGCTTAAGTTCACATAAGATAACCATGGAGCTTTGTTTATTGGATATGAGTAAATGTCAAAATGAAATAATAGTTATTTTATTCCTAAAACAATGTGTATCATTACAAACAATGGGACTCTGGGAGAATTAGAACACCAATCCCAACAGTAATGAGAGGAAAGAGTGAGAAATTTGTGTTGCGTCTGGTCTCATGTGCGTTTTGGGGCTAAAAAACGGTACTTTCGCATGCGATTGAATCAGCAGGTCAATTTTCGAGCATTTTTTAAAAGTGCGTCAAATTTCGAGTGGACCTCAAAATTTAACCAATTCGTACAATTTTCCCACAAAGAAGAAGAAGAGAAGAAAGGCAGAAGAAAGAAGAAATGAGAAAAAGAAAAAGAAAAAGGAGAAAGAAGAAGAAGAAATGAGAAGAAGAAGATGAAGTGGACGGAGGAAGAAGAACATGAAAAGAAAAAAAGAAGAAAGAAGAAAAAACTGTAAAACGAAGAAGAAGGAAGGAAGAGGAAGAAGTCTATTAAAGGTTAAAGTAGTAATTTCATGAATGGATGATGTAGATAAAAAGCCATTTTTCATTTGTTTTAATTTCAAAAGTGAGGTCAAATTTCATCTGGGTCTTATATTTTGGGCCATCCATCCCAACTTCCCGTTAAAAATGTAAACATTAAAATTTAGGAACCAAATTCAAACAAAATTCAAATGTCAAGAGTAAAATTGCAACGTTTTAAAAATATATAGTCTAAATTATAACCAAACTCAAAACTTAAAAATAAAATGCGTTAGATTTCGAAACCTAAGGATCAAATAGAAATTAGACCGCAAATCTAGAAACCAAAAATGTATTTTTTTTCCAAAGTAATATGTTTAATTTCCAAATCTGATCGTAAATATAATTAGCCAAAAAATCTTTAAACTCAAAATTTGCATCTTCAAAAGAAATAGTTTCTTATTAATTACACCATGAAAAATTAATCAACTTATAAATGTTTCTAAAATTCAACAAGCAAATTGTGAAGTTTATATTCATAAAATATTCAAACCAAACCACAAAATCAATTAAAAGTAAACCCTCAATTAAATTATCAACATGAACACAAAATTAGATGGAGGACAAATCATTTATACTCTAAACTTTAAAGTTATATCAATTAGAACACCAAACTAATAATGATCTCATTTTATATTCTAAACATTTTTAATGTTTATCTTCACATATGTATAGTAGTGGGTTTACATTATATTTGAGTGGTTTTACATTTGCTCGTGTTCCTCTATTTTTCTTTACTTATTTAGAAATAATATTGAATAATTTTTTTGCTATTTTCGTGAAACTTTTAGAGAAGATTAATTTTATTTAGGTGATTTTGAGTTTATTTTAAATAGAATTAAGTAATAATAGTTGTCCTTCAAAACAAACAAAAAATGAAAATAATTACAAGTAAAAAAAAAATTGTCAACATTGATTCATTTATGAAAATTTAGATTTTAAATTGTTATAATTATTAGCTAATTTACAACCCAAAACTTAGAGGATATAAATTAATATTTGTCTAAATTAGTTTCGTACAAGTGAATGTGGCTCACCTAGATTTATATACTACATTGTAAAATAGTTATAAGAAAAAAAAAATACCAAAGGTTCCATTTGATAAACATTTCATTTTTCGTTTTTTGTTTTTTAAAATTAAACTTATTTTCTTTTATTTTCTTACAATGATTTACATCTTTGTTAAGTACAGTCAAATCATTGTTAAGCATTTACAATGATTTGCATCTTTGTTAAGTACAATTAAATTCTTCGTCGAATTTCAAAAACTTTTTTTTTAATTTTCAAAATTTGACTTAATTTTTGTCAATATTGGTAAAAAGTAGACAACAAAGCAAGAAATTAGAGATAGAACTTGAAGAAGGTTTCATAGACTTAATTTTCAAGAACTAAAAAACAAAAACCAAATGATTAGCCAGCAAAGTCTAAATTTTTTAAAGAAAAAATAATTGTGCCATGTTTTGTAACGACATTGTTTTCAATTTTCAATTTTTAAAATTTATGTTTATTTCTCATAATTTCATCATATTGTTCTCACATTTCTTGAAGAAACACTTTTATTCTTAGTCAAATTCTAAAAATAAAAAGAAATATTTGAAAATTACTTTTTTAGTTCCCATTTCATAACCATTTATTTATTTTTTTTTATTTTTAAAAATTATGTGTAAAAAAGAATAAATAAATAAATAAATATCAAATTGAGCTTAAATAGTTACCACGATACTTTAATTTTCAAATTTTGACTAAGTTTAAAACAATAGTGGAATGTGAATAACAAACTAAAGAAATTTATAGATAAAAGTAAAGTTTATAAGCTCGGAGAAAAAAACGACGAACCTAAATTTTTAAGTTTTTTTCCTTTTTTTAGTAAATCTTTAGGTTTCACCATCATAGCCAATCATTGGAATCATTATAGTACTTAGAAAGTAATCATGGTTATCTAAAGAAACTATTTGTGTGGATATAGTCTAGCCAATCATTGAATGTACATATACACTAAGATTATTACTTGACCCATCAATAATCATTTTTGCAGTGCTTCTTAGAGGAAAAAAAAAGAAAGAAAGAAAGAAAAGAAAAGATTTTTACTTATGCTATGAATTAGTAACTTACATTTGATTCATATCCTCAGTTGTGACACTTTTCAATCAATATACTTGATTAGATAGTTAGTATGTGATTAATCAAATAAAATCATATTATGTCTTCTACTATGCTTTAAATATTAAACTTAATTCACCAAAACGAGCATAACTCAATTAACATCCATGTATTCTAGTAACAACGAAATCTATAGTTCAAATCCCTCAACTCCAATTGTACTAAAAAGATATATATATATTAAACATAATTCCACTTTATATATGAAAGAAAATTTTTACAAGTAGAAAAATATTAAACTATTTACAAAAATAACAAAAAAAAAAAAAAATACTAATAGAATGATAGACTTGTAACAGTTTATATCATTATAGCATCAATGATAGATTTCTATCCGTTTTTATCACTAATGCACGGATAATGATAGAAACTGATAGACTTCTATCGACCTTTATTAGTCTCTATAAAAAAAAGATTAAATTTTGTTATTTTGTGTAAATAATTTTCAGACTTTTTCTATTAAAATCTCCTATACAAAATCTAATTATTCTAATAAATCAAAATATTTTCCACTTGAACATTGTTGAAGACATACGTCATCAACCGAGCCGCCAACTTTTGTTGAACTCAAATATAAGTCGCCTAAAATTAATACGGTCTGACAAAAAGCTAAAATATAACATAATTGGCGAGCATTATTCACTTCTATTTGATTCTATATTTAGCAATTTTTTCTACCTAAAATATTATAAAATTTTTATCTACATCAACGCCTTCTAAGCAACTATGAATTGATTATGTCAAACATTTGTTTAATATAATAACTGATGAGTAGTTAATTAGACCTAAAAAATAGTCAATAATTTATTACTTGAAAGAATTATGTAGTGAGATATATTTAGTGAATCATTCATTAGCTATACACCATTGATTACGTATAAAATTGAATTATATAGATCATTGATCTCTTATAAATTAATAATATATTCAAATCATTAGTTGTATGTAGTCAAAGCAAGCATAGCTCAACGGACATACTGTCTTATCGACCAAGAGATTTACAATTCCAATCCCCTCACTACCTATTACACTAAATAAATAAAATATATATATATATATATATTTAATTAGTTACCTATAAAACTTAATCGATTATTTATTACCTATAGAAATAATGGATATACATTCTAGTGATGGTACCTCCCATATGTTGTACAAAAATGGGGGGAAATGTATCCTGGTGTGTGAATAACATGTTATTAAGAGTGACAATGTTTTAGGAATATTTCATTTTTTGTGGCTTTTTTGAGAAATTAGTGTTTGAAATAAATCTTGAATGGTAAAAGTACTTTTAAAGAATGATACAATTTTAAATTTATCATAATGTTTGGCTTGGGTAAAAATACTTTATGTTTTTCTTACTCAAAAGCATCTCTTTATAAAGTTATCATAGTGTTTAGAAAATTGTTTCTAAAAAAGTCTCAAACTCACTAAAAGTTCGATTCATCTACCTTGATGTAATGGTGCATGATCATCAAATTTTTATAATCATAGTGTTTAGAAAATTGTTTCTAAAAAAGTCTCAAACTCACTAAAAGTTCGATTCATCTACCTTGATGTAATGGTGCATGATCATCAAATTCACCATCACATAGATATTTAATACATATTCACACTAAATAACACTCGAAGACCAATCATAGAATTGTTGTCTTCTATCTATTGAGATTAGGATGAGATGTTAAAATTGATATTGGAATGGGATTGTAAAACGTAAAAACGGTAGGAAAAAGAATTGAGTTCAAAACGGTAGAAAGAAAATGTAAAAGAGATTACAAACTGGACCAAAAACCCTCAATCCAAACGTGGACTTGGAATGACAACCTGTTACATTTTAGCCTCCCAACCATACCCTAAGGGGTGTTCACGGTTCAATCAGTTTGATTTTTTTTCAGTTTAGTTGTACATAGTACTATGTTCGGATTGACATAGGCCATGGAAATATTGAAGAAGCCAAGTTCAATGTACAGAATCGATTATTCAGAGTCAAAGAAGAAAGGGACCATCTGGATGCTTGTAATAAACTTTTAGTCAATAATTCAAACACAAACTGTATGTAATCAATAATGTCATCTATTAATCAGATGTCTCTGTCTCTGTCTCTCTTTAATTTACAATTCCAATTTCCCATTCCTTAATGTTGTCTGGTCCCATACTTCAGAAAAACAGTAATGGTTGGATCCTCACAAGTCAGAACAGAAGCACTGAAGCAGAAAGCAGATTGTTGAAAATCTCAAAGACATTGAAAAGCAGAATCCTCTCTGAATCCCAACCATTCTCTAATTTTATGAAGCTGATCATTCAATAAATACAACCCTTCAAAGTGGGCCAAATGCCCATTTGACTTTATATTCTGAATCACTGTCACTACTTAGCATAGAGACTTCAAATTCTATTTTATCCTTCAAAATCTTCCAAATCTCCATGGTCCTATGAATCCCAATCCATCCATTAAAACTACATAGAAAATGGAACTGTTAAATAAGATCTAAACTCATTTACTATTTGGATAAGTCTAAACTCCACACCTCTTCAAAAGTACAAGAATATCTAACTAGTACGATTCTAGTACAATTCCAACAAACTTGAGAAACAAAATAATTCCGTTATAACTATTCAAACGCATTTCAAATATGATTCGATCATGCAACCAATCAAACCTTGAAAGAATTTTTTCCTTTTGTCTCTTCTAGTTGACTTCTGGAGGTCTTTTTTATTTCTAAAACCCGTGAATAGCCATAACAATTATTTATGCACACCTCAACTGATCACTTCAACTTTACGACATTTGGGATTTTTTCACAAATGAACAGACGATCTAAAAAATGTTTTGAGGATTGAAACACTGAAGAAATTATGATTAGCACAGGTCAATGTTCACTTTGTAAATTAGAAAGCAACAGAGCCTCACAAACAACTACACCACACTTTACATGAATTACACCCACATCCACATCAAACTAAAACTAGCACTACAACTACAAACTGCCCACACAGCAACACAGAGAGAGAGAGAGAGGGAGGGAGGGAGAGTCAAGGCACTACCAATTAATACTGCTCTGCAACAATCTATTGTTGAACGCTAACTTCAGTCAATGAAGTCTTCACCTTGGGAGGTCGACCACGGGGCCTCCCACTCGGTGTCGGAGGAGATGGCATGGTTGTTGCCAGAGGGAATTTCCTTGGCCGTCCTCTTGCTTTTCCAGTCCCAGAAGATACCTTCATCTGCACTGGTTTTGGTGGTTTTGGAGGTGCATTGGGGTCCTTAGGCGGGCGGCCTCTCGGTTTTGGTGGGGATAAAACAGAACTGGGTGGAAGAGGGCCCTTCGGTTTGGGAGGCCTGCCACGTCCCCGCCGGGGAGGTGCCGTGGGATCCCTCTTCATGTAGTTGTTCTTCCAGAACACAAGTTCTCCACTGGCTTTCATCATGTTCAAATGGTGTGTGAGCAAAGATGAGTGCCCAGTGGGCAAGTTCCCATATGTTGATTCAATGTACTTTGATATTGTGGACTTGTTTGAGCCATTTTCACTATTCAATGCTTCAATAGCCCTAAATATCATCTGCAATATTTAAAACACCTCCTTAAAAAAACAAAAACAAAAACAAAAAAAACAAAACAAAAAACAATGGTGTTTCTTCAATTCAACCTTTTCTTTTTATTTTCATGATCCACTTTTATCAGCTTCAATTATTTGCAGTTCTAAAAAGAAGCTTAATAACCAATCAATCAGAATTCTGCTTTCCCAGCATTTCAAGAGAATTCAAATTAAATTACATTTCAGATAAACTTGTATAGTTTGTTATCTCTTTGAAGTAAAAAGATCTGAAATCAAGCAGAATCTCAAATCATATTTTTACTTAAGATTTCACTTTACCTCACAGTTAACGGCAGATCTAACATTTTCAAAACTCAAAACCACTTCCTAAAGAAGGATGAAAGTGAAGTATGATTGAAAACAAAAATAGAAACCAACAATAGAGGAACAGCAGTTAATCAGAAGCACATTTATCTCTCTTCAAAAATTGCATCTAACAAATAAGATTCTAACCAGAACTAAAGAAATGAGAAATCTCAGATGAATCAATCAAAATTTAGTGACAATGAAAAAAAAAACAAAAACAATGAAAAAAAAAAACCCTTTGAATTATTTTCTAAAAAGAAACACTCAGATTCGAGAAGGAAATGAAAGAAAACACAAGGAAAGAAAGATTTTTCCCCTGTTCCCCAAAAAAATCAAACAAAAATCGAAATTCACTAAACAAGATACAAAATTAGAAACAAATCACGAGGAACCCTAATTGAAGAACAAATTAACACATAAACACACAAACCCATAATAGATTCAACAAATTAGAGGTAGTGAGTCCAAACCCACAAAAAAAAAAAAGGAAAAAAGTAAGACAAATCATAATTTTTGCTATATGGGTATCTGAAATTGGAAGAGATATAGAGGAAAGGAATGTACCTCGGGGTAAGGAGGGAGTGATGGAGGTTTATTAACCTCTTCAGTCGCCATTGAAAATTGAAAAAGAAAGCTTTTTTATTTTCCTGAAGCCTACAGAGAAGGGTCAAGAGTAACCCAGAAAGCAGCTAGAGATAGAGAGAGGAACCTACTACTGCTGTTCAAAAAAAAAAAGACATGGCCTTGTTAACTGTTTGATTTGAGCACAGATTTGCGAAAAGGGATTTTGAGTAATTTCTTCTTCTTTCTTTTTTTATTTTTTATTTTTATTTTTATTTTTATTTTTTTTCTTTTTCTTTTTCTTTTTGCAATTTTGATGTGAATCGTGAACAGCTGGAATCTTCTAGTGGATGATGATCGGACGGTTTGTATTTGCCGATTGAAGTTCTGCACGGATTGATGACGTGCTACAGCTCTGTTTCTAGGATTTTGAAAACCTAGGTTGTGATGTTACGGTTTTGCCCCCTGTTTCTTTGGCTTTCAAGCCCATGCAAGGGTATTCAAAAAAATTCGATTATCCAAAAAACTCAATCAACCAACCCAATTTTATGGATTCATTTAAAATAACTACAATCAACTAAATTTATTATTAATTATAAAATATATTTTTTTACGAATTGTCTTCGAATATAGGAAAATAACTAAAATATTTACAAATATAGTAAAATTTCATTATCTATATAGGATAGACCGCGATAGATTAGTATATGTGACATGATAGACACACATAAGTCTATTGCGATCTATCGCAGATAGACTATGATGTTTTGCTATTATTTATAAATATTCTAGGAGTTTTGTTACTTAAAATAATTTCCCTTTTAAGATAAAATTATATATTCACACCTTTATTTTAGTTTTATTTACCTTCTTGTTTTTTAATAATTTATTCTCAAATAACTCCTACGAACACTTTTAGTACTTTTGAAAGAAAATTTTCATAATATAAATTGAAATTGAGTTGTTAATTTTAATTTAATGTATGAAAATAATAAATAAAATTTTTACGTATTAGCATTTTACTTATTCTTATAACACAAATTTAAATAATAATCCAAGTAACCTGAACCAAACCAACTCAAATGTTTTCATGGTTGGGTTGGGTTGAGTTCATTTTTTAATAAATATTATTTGGGTCGAAGAAATTTACAATTCAAACAATTAGGTTAGTTCTAAAAATTCCTTAAACCCAACCAGCTTACACCCCTACAAGCTAGTGTTCCTAGCAAGTGGCAACTGTTGGGTTTGATACCTTAAGATCCTATAGTTTGTAAATATTTTGAATAAACTCATTGTTTATTTAATAAAATGTATGATATTTTATTCCTTTTTTTAGTTGCATTAACCACAAACCAATAAACTAATAGTCAAGGTTAACTTGTAGTTTAAACATGTAGGTAGAGACATACATATGGATCATGTTTAAGTGATAACCTAAATGGTCTGTAATAAATGGATGAGGTTGGGTACCTTATCCTGGTGACTCTACAAGTATGGTCTGGTTTTTAGGTGTTACAATTGTTGTAAAGTGCTACAAATGATCTAATCCTAATCATTCATGTATAGATATATGAGCGGGAATATTCTATACAAAGAAGTTTGTATAAGACCGAACCACAAAATGTTTAGTCTCATTATATAACATCATTCATAATAGATACTTACATTTCACCAAGATGACCATAGGTAACATGACCTGGATCTTGAGTAAGTTGTGAACTCCTGCCTATGAGGGTGATCCTTTGATTTGTATGGGTGAGAGTGGCCAGATCGTCGACTCAATAAGCCTACCATTTTGGAGATTCGTCTAATTAAGGAGCTGAGAACACAACTACACAAGAAGGAATTCACTCATTTCCCGAGGTCGGGGTAAGTATAGATAAATTGCTCCTTTAAGTATAGAAGCGGATCGTCCAAATCCCATTTAGATTGAAAACAAACTTTTACAACAAATACAAGCAGATTATGCATTCAAAGTAAAATTACATCATACTTTTAAACTATAAATAAGGATCAAGTGACTATACCTTTGAAGAACAATTCTTCACATAAGTCCCTTGAACTATCACGAACTGCTCGAACAACAACAAAAACTCGAACCAAAAGGGGAAGACACTACCACCTCATATCCTTAGTATTCTTAGGGTGAGAACCCAAGAATGGTGGGCTCTTACTATTTTGGTTAGAGGGAGTTTGTGAGTTTGGAGGAGGAAGACGATTGAAGAATAACTATCGTATAGAAAAATCTTCTTCAATCGTGTAGATCTGAAAGTCTATCATATAGGCTCTGTTGAAATCGTGTAGATCTTATGTTGTGTTAAAGGAAAAATTAGAACTAATTTCTTTTTATTCCTTTTGCCATAAAAAACCACTTAACCACCCATTAAGGTGGTTAGAGAGAAAAATGATTAATTATCCAAAATAATTAATAATATAAATAAATATGATAACCAACTTATCATATTATATTTATAATCTATAGTTTTAATATTGCATCATATACAATATAAACTATAGTTTTTTTTTTCTCTATTTTATGGCATTTAATATAAGTCATATTTATATTAAATTTAACAATTATGAATCTCATTCATAGAATATATATTTGAATCACATTCAAATATTTATTCCTCAAATTACACTATAATGTATCAAATACATGATGTCAATTATATCATATATAATTAAATTTCCTCTTATTAATTTGAACAATTCAAATTAACCCAAAAACTGATTTTCAACTAAATCCTTTTAAGCTACTGATAACGGGCAAAAATGTACGTTATTACAGCACAAAGTTATAAAACAATGCAGGATTGCGATGGTAAAAATACACAATATTGCGTCCAAAAGCATTAAGTTCACAACATTGCAATCGCATGCGTCCATTGCATTAAAACAACTAACTTATGTATTTTATGCAGGAAAATGCATTGACGCAAGGCGGAAATGCGATCCAAAGAAATTAACGTCCGAGCGCATTGAGAGATTGTGACCGCAAGGCTATGCGATTGTTTGCGCTCGCGAAAATCTGCTCAAGAAGGTGGCTGCATAGAGCCGGTACATCAAGATGGGCGCATCTGGATGAAAGCTTAATAAATCACGATGGGAAAAAAAGCTGATGACGTTCGATTCCGAATTTAAGTTGACAAGTCGTTAATGACCTACTGTAGCAAGTACACTCAACTTTTCGGTGACAAATATTCGACTCATCAGACAGAGAATTAATGTCATCCCATCAGTGCAATCATAAGAGAGAAAAAGCTCTTCACCCTGAAGCTCTATAAATACCGAAGGCCATCTTCGTTGAAGGAGTTCGCTCAGTTTACAGAATTTACCATATAGATAGAAGTAGCCTTGTTCATAGTTTTTCTGTTACTTAGAAGGCGGAAGCGAGTGAAGGGAGATTACACCGAGAGATCATCCCGGTGAACTCGGAAGAGTGCCTGGAGCGTTGAAATTAGAGAGAGGGCTAACTCTTGTGGAAGCAAGAACATCTTTTGGGTAGAATAGAGATAATAGTGTAAAAGCCTTGGGAAGCAAAGAATTGCTACCAGGTTCTCTACCCTTATCTTCCATAGTCATTTTGTACTATGAACTTATTTATAAAAATGGAAATTGCATCTTTATATCTGTCCACTCTCTGTACATTACGCATGAGTAGTCAAATCTGTCGAATGGGTTGAGAAGCACTTAGCTAGCATAACCTAAGATCTTCATTCTATGCGATTATATTGTATTATGTATGCGTCATTCGTTCATTAAAGATACTCAGAAGGGTAGTCTAAGGATAGAATCTAGGCTTAAAAAAGTCAGATTAGAATCTAGGCTCGGAAGAGTCAGATTAGAACTGCATAATCAAGAGATAGAAGCTTAGGAATAAGTTCTATTTGCTATTAATGCATCGCATGCACCCTAGAGATAAGATATGATTGTATGTGGTCACCTTATCCTTGTGTGCATCTTCATCATCGCATAGGCAAGAAGTATAGACTTAGGAATAAGCTCTATATGAAGGATCTCATACTGAGAGTTCCATGAGCGTGTTCAGATTGCTCCGATTTCACAGTGACCGAAATACAAAAGATATACATTCAACACATACAGTTATGCATATTATTCTAATTATCAGCATGCTCAGAACACAATAATTAACAGGGAAAGGGTTCATACCTGTTGAAGACTCTTTTCGAACTTCTGAACCCAATGCAGCGGAAAACCTCTAACAAATTTACCAACACCCAACGGGTATGTTGACTGCAACAGCACGATCAGTACAAACATGAACACTGCAGCGGAGACGACACCACCACTAATGAAACCTGGGTATCCTCGAAGTGAAAACCCAAATAGTGGGCTTTGGTGAGTTTAGTAGAGGACGGAGGACAATGCGTCGTGTAGACGATAAGCAAGTGGGAGATAAAATTGTGCTATCGTATAGCGGAAGTACTTATCGTATAAAAGAGCTACGTGATCGTGTATAAAAAGCTGAACGATCGTTTAGGAAAAATGTATACGATCGTTTAGAGAAATCGTGAGGTAGACAATCGTTTAGACGAAAGAGCTACTATCGTATAGTCTCTCGGGCGATCGTTTCATGAATTCTCTTTGAGTGGACGAAAATTTGAATGCACGATTTGAAAAATGAAAACTCTTTTCATTTTTAACCCACCGGTTACCATAACCAACGCAGCCCACTACCCACGTCTGAACGTGGAAGAATTGGTTAATTATCATATAATTAATCAATTAATTAATTAATAAATATAATCATATTATCTTTATATCCTATAGTTTGATATCATATATCTACTATAGTATTTTCTCCTCTACTTGATATAAATCATATTTATATCTAATTTCCTTCAAATTAATGTATCTCATACATTTAGTCAATTATATCATATATAATTAACCAGTCAAATTATATCATATATAATTGAACTTCCTCTTGTCAATTTGAACATTTCAAATTAACCCAAACACTGGTTCTCAACTTTATCCAAGCAACCCAGGGGACCTAATGGACCTGTGGCTCGAAGCTCCAACGGTACGTGAATAGCTGACTAAACTCTTTAGCCACGAGATCATCCATCCGTTAACTGTCAGTGATTCCACTAAAGACCAACAACTGAACTCTTCTTACCACAGATATATTTCTGTGTCCATCGGATATGACCAATCATGAGTACGATGACCCTTCACAGATGCTCGTAAGTACAACTGAGCCAATTTACCATTTTGCCCCTGTAGTTACACCTCACTCCTTAAGTACCACTGATTCCTCTAATGAACAATACAACATAATACAACTATGTGTGAACACCTCTCGGGCCAAGAGAAGGTGTGTGGCGTCACATCGTTTAAGCCCCAGAATCAGCCCTTAAGGAAGCCATCTATCTACTTACCCCTGCCTCGAGGAATGAGTGAATTCCATCTTGTATAGCTGAGTTCCCAGCTCCCAAATCAGACAAATCCTCATAATGGTATGGCGACTTGGCCACTCGTAGCCATACAAATCAAAGGACTGCCCTCAATAGCAGGAGTTCCCAACTCATTCAGGATTGAGGTCATGTTACCTATGGTCATCCTAGTGAAGTGAAGTCTCTGTCATGAACGGTGTTATATAACGAGACATTAACATTTTGTGGTCAGGTCTTATACAAACTCTTTGTATAGGATGTCCTCGCTCGCATGTCCCCAACACGAATGATCAGGATCAGACCATCTGTGACAAGTCACAACACTTGTGATCTTTCCACAAAGCGGGCCGTATTCGTAGCGTTACCAGGATAAGGTTTCCCTCCTTTATCGATTTACTACAGACCATTTTGGTTATCACTCAAGACATGATCCACTTGTATGTCACCACATACATGCTTGAGTCACATACAAATAACTAGGGATTTTATGTTTATTGGTTTGTGGTAAAGCAAATAAAACAATTAACCGAGCAAAAAACAAGATGTGAAGTAAATATAATATATTAACATCACAAGTGTTCGTACATGCTGTTTACAAACTACAGGACACGAGACTTTAGGGCATCAACCCCAACACTATAGACATTATTGCATTCATCGTATGCATCCTAAAATTAGAAGCTATCGTATTTGCATTGGAAAATGATTTGTTGTTGCATGAGTATAGCATGGTCGCATAGCTTGAACGCATTCTCGGGAAACGCTAGCTAAAGACCTTCTCAACCTGTTCCTTTGCATACTCAGTGTATCTGTCGCATAATTACTCTTTTCTCAAATCCGCCACATACATTTTATACCTTAAACAACAAACCAACCAAATCATTGATTTAATTGTTACCGCAAGTGATCTAAAATTACCATCGCATATTGTCTTCCTTAGTCCCTGTGTTCGACCCTGGGCTTACCAGACAACTCAGTAGGATTTATACTTGGGTCTTACTAGGAAAACTTGCATGCACAACACACATTCCACCATCACATTCTACTCCATTAATCCATCGCATAACATAATGCATCAGCTACTAAGGAGACCTTATGAGCCTGTAGCTTGAAGCTCCAACGATACGTGAATAATTAATTAAACTCTTTAATTATGTTATCCACCATCCGTTAACAGTCGGGCACTCCATTAAAATCCAACAGCTGCACTCTTCGCACTACAGATATATTTTTGTAACCAATCAATAGTACGATAACCCTTCACAAATTGCTTGTAAGTAGAGTTGGGCCAAATTATTGTTTTGTCCCTATAGTTACATCTAACTCCTTAAGTACCACTGATCTCTTTAATGAACGATAGATCATAGTCCCACTATGACTAAAACCCTCTTGGATCAAGAGATGGTGTGACGCCACATTGTTTAAGACCCAGAATCAGCCCTTTAGGGAGTAATTTATCTACTTACTCCTACTTCGGGGAAAGAGTGAATTCCATCTTATGTAGCTGAGTTCTCAACTCTCCAATCAGACAAATCCCCAAAATGGTAGGCTTGTTGAGTCGGCGATCTGGCCACTCTCACCTATACAAATCAAAGAACCGCCCTCATAAGCAGGAGTTCACAACTCACTTAGGATTTAGGTCATGTTACCTATGGTCATCCTAGTGAAATGAAAGTCTCTATTATGAACGGTGTTATATGATGAGACTAAACATTTCGTGGTCCGATCTTATACAAACTCCTTTGTATAGAATATCATGAATGATCAGGATCAGATCATTTGTAGCACTTTACAAGATAACATCTACAAAGCAGGCCATACTCGTAGTGTCACAAGGATAAGGTACCCAACCTGATCCATATACTACAGATCAGTTAGGTGATCACTTAAACATGATCCACTTGTATGTCTCCACATACATGTTAAGTTCCAACGATAACCATGGATGTTAGTTTATTGGTTTGTGATTAATGCATCTAAAATATCATATATTTCATAGATAGAGTGAATAAAATATCATATATTATAAATCACATACAAGTTTGTTCATACAAGGTTTACAAACTATAGGACCCTACGAGATTTAGGGCATCAACCCCAACAGCCACACCCATTCCTGGCCCGAGAGAGGTTTAGCCATAGTTGGACTATGATCTATTATTCATTAGAGGGATCAGTGGTACTTGAGAAGTTAGATGTAAATGCATAATTTGTTTTTTCTTTTATGTAAAAATTTTCTTTCTATAAAAAATGGGAATTGGGACGATCCCACTTTCGCTCAAAGTTCTCTTCAACGGGATCCTCCACCAACTACAACCAACAAAGATTTTTGGAATTAACCACTTAAATGTACTTTGATAGGCTAAAGAGAGTATAACTCAACTGGCATTTATATGTGTTCGCGACTATGAAATTTTCTACTTGGATACCTCAAACCTTTCTAAAAAGAAAATAAATGACATTTGATTATAATATCTTGTTTTTTTTTCTATATTTAAATTATAAGGTCTAGTCTCCAAAATCTCTATCATTATTTTTAGAGCTATTTTCAAGTAAAAGAAAATGAGTAACTTATTTACAAATGTAGTAAAATTTCATTATCTATCAATGGTAGATCACGATAAACATCTATCAATGTCAGTGATAGATGTTTATCGCAATCTATTACTGATAGACAGTGACATTTTACTATACTTAAACATATTTTCAATAATTTTATCATTTTAAACAATTACCCTTGTTTTTATTTGGTTCTTAATTTTTAAAAAGTATCATCTAATAGGGTTTATGTATTCAGATTTACATATGTTGATCAATCTTCGATCTTGAAATGTCCAAGGTCGTTGAGTAAGATTCGGTTGAAGTTGTTGACCATATTAATTATGTTAGTGTTATATGTCAAACCTTTAGAGGGCGTTTGGTAAAATTGGGAAAGTTGGATTGGGTGGAAAAAAAACGCACCCAGTGTTTGGCCCATTGATAAAAAAAAAACGACGAGTTATTAAACTCACCACTTTACTCCCAATTCAACTCTCCTGATTCAATACATTTGAAATTACTCTCTCCTTAACTCTCATATGTTGTCTCTCTCTCTCACTCATTTGTCTCTTCATATTACTCTTGTTCTTATCTTTTTCATCTTATCTCTTCTTCATCCGTCTGGTTCATCCTTTTCTTCTCCTCCGTTTCTCTTCCTCAGATTTTCTCTTCTTACTTGATCATATGGGTATTTTCTTTTCGAACCACTCTTTGCTCTTCTTTGTATATTTTTCTAAAGTTGTTTTCATTCCCCCCCCCCCCCCCCCCCCCCCCCCCCCCCCCCCCCCCAAAAAAAAAAAAAAAAAGAAATCTACTACGTATATTGTTATTTTTTGTAGATTCAACTAAGTTTCTTCTTCCTCTTTCATTTTTTTTTTTCAGATCTTCTCCATTTATCCAAAACTCGCATTTATTGAACTTAGCATATAACTATTTCTTACATAGCATCTGTAATACAGTCCTTAAATTCTTTGCATGCTTCTCTTTGCTAACTGAGTAAACCAGGATATCATCTATGAAAACGATCACGAACTGATCTATGTATGGATGGAATATCCTGTTCATCAAATTCAAAACACTGGCAAGGAATTTATTAAACCAAATAACTAAAAGCTCATAATGCTCATACCCAGTTCTAAAAGATGTTTTTGGAACATTCGTCTCTCTAACCTTCAAATAGTGATAACATGACCTCAAGTCTATCTTAAAGAACACTAATGCTCCATTTAGTTGGTCAAATAAGTCATCGATACGAAGTAATAGACACTTATTCGTATTGTGACCTTGTTCAACCGTTTATAGTCAATGCACAACCTGAGAGTGCCATTAGTCTTCTTCACAAACAGAATTGGTGCTCCCTATGGTGACACACTGGGTCTGATATAGCCTTTGTCCACCAGTTCCTATAACTGGACCTTCAACTTCTTTAACTCAGCGGACACCATTCTATATGGTACCTGGAAAATAGGTGTTGTACCTGTAATTAAATCAATGCTGAACTCTAATTCTCTATCAGGTGGTAATCCTAACAACTCCTCAGGAAATACATCAATAAACTCTTGGGCTACTGGAACATCCTCTGGTCCCAACTTCTTGGCCTATGGACCAGTCACATGGGCCAAGTAGGCTATACAACCTTTACTCAACAACTTCCTAGCCTTGACTATTGAAATCAGGCTAATAGGAAGAATTTTCCTGTTCCCTATAAATACCACCTTAGCTTCTCCAGGTCTCCTGAACACTACTTCCTTTTTATAACAGTTAACAGAGGCATGATATTTAAACAGAAAGTTCATTCCTAGTATACCATCAAACTCAAGCAACTCTAAAGGAATTAAATCAATCAACATGTTTTGTCCCTTAATTATAACCTCATAATCTCTATAAAATTCTTTTACTACTAATACCTCACCAACAGAAGTAGAAATAAACAACTCGTCAAGCATATTCTTTAGCATTCTATTAATATTCAATGCAAACATACTGAAAACAAATGAATGAATGGCGCCTGGTGTTGGGATTGGTGTCCTAAATCTCCTTATAATCTCGTAATTTGTAAACTTTGTATAAACATATTGTAGTTAATAAAATAAGTGTTATTTTATAAGCATATACTCAATCCAATAAACTAAGATACTAGGTTATTTTATGTAATTTGAACAAGTATGTAGAGACATACAAGTGGATTTTGTTTAAATTATAACCTAAACGGTATGTAGTAGATGGATAAGGATGGGTACCTCATTCTGGTGACACTACAGATATGACCCACTTTGTAGGTGTTACAAATGTTGTAAAGTGCTACAAATGATCTAATCCTGATCATTCATGTACAAACATGTGAGCGGGGGTATCTTATACAAAGAGTTTACATAAGATAAAACCACGAAATGATTTGTCTCTTTATATAACGCCGTTAATAATAGAGACTTACATTTCACTAGGATGACCATAGGTGACATGACCTAAATCTTGAGTGAGTTGTGAACTTCTACTCATGAAGGCAATCCTTTGATTTGTATGGGTGAGAATGGCTAGATTGTCAACTCAATAAGCCTACCATTTTGGGGATTTATCTAACTAGAGAGCTGGGAACACAGCTACACGAGATGGAATTCACTCCTTCCCCGATGCAGATGCAAGTAGATAAATTGCTCCCTTAAGGGCTAATTCCAGGGCTTGAACATAGTGGCCACACCCTCTCCTGGCCCAAGAGTGACTTAGTCATAGTTGGACTATGACTTATTGTTCATTAGAGGGATCAATGGTACTTAAGAGTTTAGATGTAACTACAGGGGCAAAAAGGTAATTTTCGTCTAGCTGTACTTACAAGCAATTTGTGAAGGGTCATCACACTGTTGATTGGTTATATCCAATGGACACAGAAAATTATCTATAGTGCATAGAGTGCAATTGTCAGTCTTTAGTGGAATGACCGACAGTTAACGGATGTTGGGTAATTTAATTAAAGAGTTTAATTAATTATCCAAGTACCGTTGGAGCTTCAATCTACAAGTCCATAAGATCCCCTCTGTAGCTCAACAGGGATTTAATTAAGAATTATTTTTGGATTAATTTGAAGTGTTCAAATTAATTATATATGATATAATTAATTAAATTAATTATATATGTGATATAATTCATATAATATATTTGATACATTATAATATAAGGTAATATGAGAGAAATTTGAATATGATTCAAATACTAATATATGAATGAGATTCATGTAATTAAATTTAATATAAATATGATTTATATTAAATACCATAAATAAGTTGAGAGGAATTAAATATTTGAATATGATCCAAATATCAATTATATGAATGAGATTCATATAAGTGAGTTTACTATAAATGTGATTTCTATTAAATGTCATATATGGTTGAGAGAAAATACATCTATAGGTTATATTGTATTTGATACAATATGTAACTATATATTATGTGTTATATGGGATATAACATATAGTTTATATACATATAATAAGGTTGTTATTATATGGATAATAATTATTAATTTAATTTTATTAAATTAATATTGATTAATTAAAGAGAGGGAGTTATAACTCCCCCTCTTAATTTCTCTCTGCCAAATACGTGATGAAAGGGGTCAAAGGGAGGGATGGTGCTTATTGATCTTCCTACTTGAAACACTAGAGAATAGTTCTCTCTGAAAAAACGAAAAAGAGAAGAAAAGTTCTTCTCCTCCCTCTCCTTCTTTCCATCTCCTTCCCTCTTCCAAAACCCTAAGGCAGAGCCCACATCTCCTGCCATTCTCAACCCCTAAGAAGAATACAAGAGACTCCATTTGGTGGTGTCCTTTCTGGAGAAGGAGATTCGTTCGTGACTTGTTCAAGGGATTCTTGAAGAATAGTCTTCAAAGGTAAGGGTTTATGAAATCCTAAGTTTTCTTTTATATATGCATGCTATAATTTATGTAAATGCATATCTTGTTCTTGATTTGTTGTAAAATTTACATTCGATGAAAAATGGATCTGGGACAATCTTGCTTCCGCTCAAGGTTCTCTCCTCATAGAGTTTCTTCAATTGGTATTAGAGCCAGATTACTGGTTTTCTGATCCCAAATTCCATTTTTTTATTGAATCGTTTTTACAGTGTTGGTGGTTTTTATTGCATTCTGTTTAAAGCTCATGCGATGAATGGTTCCAATATTAATGTGGTTTTGTTGATGGATGTTTCAGGATAAGATACTTAGTTTTAAGGCTTTATTTCGTTTACAAATTTGGTTTGTAAAGGCCCCTGTTTTAGGCGTAATTTTGCTATAGAGTTTGTATTTTTTGTTTGAGTCGTTCATGTTGTTCTCGAGAAGCTTCAAAGACATTTTTTTTTCAGAGCACTGCTTTGATAAAGAAGATAGAGCAGTTTTACAATATCGTGTAGCTACAGCTACACAATCGTGTAGCCATGTAGCATTTGCTAAACGATCGTATAACTAATGCTACAAGATTGTGTAGATTCTTAGACTGTAATAGTTAGCCTTTTAACTTTCCTTTAAGGTGCTCTCTCCCGGTCTATTAACTGTTTATTTTAAATATACATATGAGGTATGTTCTATATTATATGTCACATAGTTTAAAAACCCACCATAGGTTATGCATTTATATTCATGCATCATTTTATATTATAAGTGTATAATATATGTATGTGCATGATTTAAATTATAAAGCAGTGTTCATGCATCATATAGTATAAATACTATAGTATATGTATGCATGCATTATACCAATTCTATGCATAATTTATATTATAATTGTTATAATATATGGTTGAACGAATTTATGAAAAGTATGCTATAGTATGGTTCATTACCTAGTTATATAATTGTTATATATATTAATAATGAATGGAGATTGCATGAAGCATGACGTTACCTTAGTTTAATTTATAAATGTTATGATTAACTGAAGTATGTCAAGCATGCAATGAATGTTTTAATTGTTTCATTTATTTATAATAGTTATAACTAAATGAAATTAGAATTACAATAAATAATTAAGAGTTGCATGCAAACCTTAGGTTATAATCATTTTTTTAATTGTTTTAAAATATGATTGAGATAGACCTAAGTTCACAAATTTCTAATGAGATTAGAAATTAGATTAATCTTTTTTAATCGGTTTAATAAGATTAAATTTATTTCAATAAAAGATTAATTTGTAGCAAACATATCTATAAGGGACATTTTGGCTAAGGTGAGTTCTGGTTAGGCTAGGGTACTTAAGATGATGAAAACGTCGCACCCCTACCTGGAAAGGTAAATTAGATAGATTTATGATGGAACACGAGACATACGCAGCGGATTTAGGACCTAATTACACTCTAATTGCTTTTAATTTAAAGGAAAAAATGCATGCAATTGAAGGAAAAATGGTAATTAAAAATTACCTTTGAAGCTCCCAAAACCTGCTTTTCCTCGCTGAATCTCGATCCGAACACGAACGGACCACCACTATCCTCTGGACTTAGAACCGAGTTGTGGGACCCAGTAGATGAAGAACCCGAGAGAGAGAAAGAGATTGAAATGAAGATGGAATTCGGGTAGGGTTTGGGTTTGTTTTTTCTGCCCAATTTTGAAAACAAAAATTGGCAAATTATCAAAACTTTTTCATCCAAATTTAAAAGCTCATATTTATAGAAAAGGGCCATGTAACAATTGCATGAAATCAATTCATAAAAATCCAACACCTAGAATCCACTATCTAAGTGGGCTTAATGTCTCCACTATAAGCCAACACCTAGCCCACTATTTTGTTAGTGGAATTATCCAACAAAAGTTTGGATTTTCCCACTAACTTTAGTCAAAGGGCAAAATAGTCATTTATTTTGACCAAAAAGTCAACATTTTGACTTTTTATAATTTTTTCTGTGTTGACTAATTTTGACCTCCCGAGCATGAATCTGCATTCATTTTCTCGAAATTCAAATCACATTTAAATATAAGGTCGGTCAAAGTTTGACTTTTCAAAGTCAAAAGTTAACTCTTTGACTTTTTACATCTTTGACCATTTCTATTATTTCTGAGCTTCCGAATATGAATAACCCGACCACTATATTAATCACATTTAAATATTAAAGTTGTATCTTTAAACTGAAAAATCCGACCACTATATCACATATACTTGTTGGTTTCTCTCTCTTCACCTAATTCGAATAATTTGAATCATTCTATCATACTGTTCTAAGTTTATTCCATATGAGCTAGTAGGGGAACCTAATGAACCTATAGATCATGGGCTCCAACGATCCGAGATTAGCTGGCTAAACTCTTTAGATGGAGCTAATCAACATTCGTTAATTAATGGGTCATTCCACTATAGTCCCGTAGTTACACTCCCCTCACTATAGATACTGTCTCTTATACACATCTAGATGTGTATAAGAGACAGCTATAATGGGTAGGAGTGAATTTCGTCTTGCACCCTATGTTCCCAGCTATCCACCCGATCTTACCCCTGAAATGGGAGGCTTATTGGGCCAGCGATGATGAGCTGCCCTCACCTATGCAGTTCTAAGGATAATTTCGAGTGAACAAGAGTTCATAGTTAGCTCAGGATTAAGATTAAGTTACCTAGGTCATCAATTAACGAAATAGTCAGTTTTATACATAAAACGACATTTAGAACGTAAAAAGTGACTATTTCATGGTTCAGTCTTATGCAAACTCATTGCATAGGATGCCCCCACTCACATATCTCTATATGAACGATTCAGGATCACATCGTTTGTACTAACTACAAAGTGGGTCGTATCCATAGTGTCCCCAGAATAAGGCGCCTAACCTTATTCATATACTATAGTGGCTATATATTTGAACTTGATCCACATTTATGTCACTACATAAAGTTCAAACTACATTAAATAGCCTCAGGACCGTAGTTTATTAGATTCAAGATTACAATTTCAATAATAACTTTATCAAAAAACAAAACAGAATATGTTTATTAATTTACAAACTACGAGTTTTAGGATATAAAATCCAAAAAACTCCCACTTGGACTAAAACTCCTAATGGAGTATCACAATGTTGAATTTAAGTGAGAAACATATGAGTACAATAAACATATGAATACTATAAACTAGGGCATATACCCAAAAGTTTTCCCACTTGTCCTAGTTTACAAACTTCGTAGACTCTGTAGGTGACCTTCAAACACTTTAGCCGTGAGGGCCTTTGTAAAAGGATCAGCAATGTTTTGCTCAGAAGATATCTGGTCACTACAACGTCTCCACGATGTACAATCTCCCGGATCAGATGGTATTTACACTCAATATGCTTGCCGCGCTTGTGGCTTCTTGGTTCTCTCGAATTTGCAACTGCACCACTATTATCACAATATAGGGTGATAGGTAGATGCATATTTGGAACAACTTCTAAATCTGTCAAGAATTTCCTTAACCATACTGCTTCCTTTGTTGCTTCACATGCAGCTACGTATTCAGCTTCCATTGTGGAGTCCGCAATACAGTTTTGCTTCACACTTCTCCACACTACCGCTCCTCCATTCAAAATGATCCCGATTTAAATTTTCTTGCATCTTTATCGGTTTGAAAATCAGAGTCAATGTATCCAGTAAGGATCAAATCCTTAGTACCATACACGAGCATGTAGTTCTTCGTTCTCCTAAGATACTTGAGGATATTCTTAACGGCAGTCCAATGATCATATCCAGGATTGGACTGATACCTACTGACTATCCCTACTGCGTAGCATATGTCAGGTCTAGTACATAACATTGCATACATTAGGCTCCTTACTGTGGAAGCATAGGGAATGCGTCTCATATCCTCAACCTCTTAAGTTGTCTTAGGACATTGATCCTTTGACAAATGAATTCCATATCTGTAAGGTAACAAACCTCTTTTTGAATTTTGCATCTTATACCTAGACAACATTTTGTCTATATAAGTTGCTTGAGACATGGCTAGTGTTCTGTTTTTGCTGTTTCGAATAATCTGAATCCCGAGAACATACTGCGCATTCCCCAAATCTTTCATTTGGAATTGCGTTGCTACCTATTTCTTGATGTCAGTTAGGTAACCTACTTCATTCCCAATGAGTTATATATCGTCAACATATAAAACTAAGAATGCTATAGTAGAATTGACGATCTTCTTATAAACACAAGGCTCATCAACATTCTGTACAAAGCCATAAGATTTGATCGCATTATTAAATCTTATATTCCAAGATCTAGAAGCTTGTTTCAACCCATAAATGGATTTTTGAAGCTTACAAACCTTTTGTTCTTGACCCTGTGCAATAAACCCCTCTGGTTGAGCCACATAGATACTCTCCTCAAGATCGTCGTTTAGAAAGGCTGTCTTGACATCCATTTGCCAAATTTCATAGTCATAAAAGGTGGCAATAGATAAGAGTATTCTAATCGACTTAAGCATGGCAACGGGAGAGAAAGTTTCTTCATAGTCCACTAACTCTCTCTGGGTATAACCCTTTGCCACAAGTCGAGCCTTAAAAGTCTGTACTTTACCGACTTGGTCTCGTTTTCTCTTGTAGATCCACTTACTACCAATTAGTTTTACATCATTTGGTTGATCTACAAGTTCTTAGATAGAATTAAATTACATAGAATCTATTTCAAGGTCCATGGCTTTGACCCACTGATCCGGTCCACATCTTTTATCGCCTGTTTATAGGTCGATGGATCCTCTATGCCATCATCAAGTATGACGACTTATGTTTCTGTTAAACCCAAGTAACGGTCAGGCTGATGAACAACCCTCCTATTACGTCGAGGCATTCTCAACTCTTAAGAAGGATGTGACTGACCAGATGTACTAGTTTTATCTACTACTTTAGTAGATGAACTAGTTCTATCTGTAGCGTCTTTGGAAATTTCATTCAATATTAGTCTACTGCGAGGTTGATGACTTCTTATGTGGTCTTCCTCTAAGAATGTGGCATTTTTCGATACAAATACCTTATTCTCTTGAGGATTGTAAAATAGACCACTTTTTTTTCTTTTGGATAACCTAAAAATAGGCATGGTTTTGAACGATGTTCCAATTTTTTAGGATTTTGCACCAACACGTGTACCAGGCATCCTTAAATCCTAAAGTGATGTAAACTATCTTTATGCCTTTTTCATATCTCATAAGGTGTTTCTGAAACACTTTTAGAGGGAATGTTATTCAAAATATAGACAGCAGTCTCTAATGCATGTCCTCAAAAGGAATCAGGTAACTCAGCAAAGCTCATCATTGAGCGAACCATGTCCAACAAGGTTCTGTTCCTTCTTTCAGATACACCGTTCTGCTGAGACATATTAGGTGTAGAGAATTGTGACTTGATTCCGTGTTCTATCATATAGTCCTGGAATCTTAGTCCATGTACTCCCCACCTCGATCTGATCATAGTGTCTTAATTGTTTTACCTAATTGGTTCTCAACCTCAGCCTTATATTCCTTGAACTTTTCAAAAGAATCAAACTTGTGATGCATTAGGTAAATATGACCATACCTTGAATAATCATCAATAAAACTGATGAAATATTCATACCCATCTCGTGCTTTGACATTCATCGGTCCACAGAGTTCCGAATGTACGAGCTCTAAGGGTATTGTGGCTCTGAGACCTTTTCTAGTAAAAGATCTCTTAATCATTTTTCCCTAAAGACAAGACTCACATGGAGGTAAAGAATTGTCTTCTAACTCATTTAGAAGTCCATTTTTAACCAATCTCTCAATCCTATTGAGATTTATGTGACCAAGTCTTAAGTGCCATAGATAGGCATTAGAAGAAACGTTTTTTCTTTTATTCTGAGTTTCGACTGTTCTAAACATCTCAGTATTTAAGACAAATTTTGCTTTAGTTGGTCTTAACTTATATAAGTTGTTTTCAAGTATAGTAGAACAAATTTGAATTCCTTTTCTGAAAATGAACGCTTCATTAACTTCAAAAGATATACATTTGTTCCAATATACATG
>NC_052349.1:43324315-43541616 GCF_009727055.1 Benincasa hispida | reverse complement strand
AACAAATAAATAACTAATTTATTACAAAAATCAGCAACCAGCTTCCCGGAACCGGCTTCAAACACTTTGAACCATTTGGAACCGCCAAGAAACCACTTGAACCGGCCCAAAAACTCCAAGAACCAAGTTGAACCGGTCAAATCCGCTCAACCAGGTCAAACCGACTCAATCAGGTCAAATGGACCGGTCCAAACCATCTGAACCGGATGGTCAACGCTCGCTGGCGCATTCAACAGAGGCGCGGGTTGGGTCGGGTCAATGGAATGTGCGGGTTGCGGGCGAACGGCGCATGCAAGGCAGCTTCGGGCGGATCGGACCTGAACGAGTGGAGAAATCAGGTCGGAGTGCGAAAGGGGCCGGAGCTTCATCGACAGCTAGCGCGCGCGAGGCTACTTCGAACTGAGTCGGACCGTTGCTCGGATCGGGTCTGGGAGCTTTCTTCTCGGGTCTGGGAGTAGATTCGGGTCTGTGATAATCTTTTCTTCATTTTTGCTGCTGTTCTCTCTCCCGAAATCAAGCAATTACAGCCTAATTTCAACTCTAATGACTCCAGCAAATTTAAAAACTCTTTTTCACACATTAATGCTCATAAACATGTGAGCAACTACAAATTTCCACAAGAAATTTAAAGAAAAACAATGCCAAAATCATAATAAATCCACTTTAGTCCATATTTCATTCAACACTTGAATAGTAAGGAAAAAATACCCACCAAAAGAAATTGAGCATAATTAAAGCATGCTCTGATACCACATGACTGAACACGAGACATACGTAGTGGAATAGGACCTAATTACACTCTAATTGCTTTTATTTAAAGAAAAATGCATGCAATTGAAGGAAAAAACAGTATTTAAAAATTACCTTTAAAGCTCTCGAACCTGCTTTTCCTCGCTGAGTCTCGAACCGAACACGAACGGACCACTACTAGAGTTGACCTACTTTCCTCTGGACTCAGAACCAGGTTGTGGGACCCGGTGGATGAAGAACCCGAGAGAGAGAAAAAGATTGAAATGAAGATGGAATCTGGGTAGGGTTTGGGTTTTTTTTTTCCAGCCCAATTTTGAAAACAAAAATTGGCAAATTGTTAAAACTTTTTCATCCAAATTCAAAAGCCCATATTTATAGGAAAGGGCCATGCAACAATTGCATGAAATCAATTCATAAAGACCCAACACCTACAATCCACTATCTAAGTGAGCTTAATGTCTCCACTATAAGCCAACACCTAGACCACTATTTTGTTAGTGGAATTATCCAACAAAAGTTTGGATTTTCCCACTAACTTTAGTCAAAGGGCAAAATAGTCATTTATTTTGACCAAAAAGTCAACATTTTGACTTTTTATGATTTTTTCCGTGTTGACTAATTCTGATCTCCCAAGCATGAATCCGTATTCATTTTCTCGAAATTCAAATCACATTTAAATATAAGGTCGGTCGAAGTTTGACTTTTCAATATCAAAAGTCAACTCTTTGACTTTTTACATCTTTGACCATTTCCATTATTTCCAAGCTTTCGAATATGAACGTATTCATATTCTTGATATTTAAATCACATTTAAATATTAAACCTGTATCTCTAAACTGAAAAACCCGACCACTATATCACATATACTTGTCGGTTTCTCTCTTTTCATCTAATTCGAACAATTCGAATTATTCTATCATACTATTCTAAGTTTATTCCATATGAGCTAGTAGGGGAATCTAATGGACCTATAGATCATGGGCTCTAACAATCCGAGATTAGCTAGCTAAACTCTTTAGACGGAACTAATCAACATTTATTAACTAACGGGTCATTCCACTATAGCCCCGTAGTTGCACTCCCCTCATTATAGATATATTTGTGTCCATTTGATATAACCATGATTAGTAAGCTAATCCTTCACAGGTTGTTCGTAATCTTGGCTGGGTTATAAAAATCGTTTTACTCTCGAGACTACATCTTATTCCTTAAGTTCCACTGATCCTCTAATGAACAATTGGTTTAAGGTCCAACCTATAAACCGAATCCCTCTTGAGCCAAGGAGAGGTTGGGGCACCTTGTTCAAGACCTGGATTCGGTACTAAAGGGAACAACCTATCTACTATCCCTATAATGAGTAGGAGTGAATTCCGTCTTGCACCTATGTTCCCAGCTATCCACCCGATCTTACCCCTGAAATGGGAGGCTTATTGGGCCAGCGATGATGATCTGCCTTCACCTATGCAGATCTAAGGATAATTCCGAGTGAACAGGAGTTCATAGTTAGCTCAGGATTAAGATTAAGTTACCTAGGTCATCAATTAATGAAATAGTCAGTTTTATACATAAAACGTCATTTAGAACGTAAAAAGTGACTATTTAGAACCGTGAAACATTCTTGCACGGCCTCGAGGCGCCCTGGGAGTGTCCCCCTTCAAATAGTTTGTGCAGTAGGTCAATATCAAGGCAAACTCTAGAAATGGATAGGATCGTTTTAGTTTTTGCCCCCAATCGATTTTTTCCTTCGATTATCTCATTGGGGCGAAAAATTATTAAGCAAGCCAATGATTTCTTGACCAAATAAATGATGACTGATTGTTATAGGAATAAGAGTTAGTTCAGTGTAATGATTGGTTGAGAGTGTCTCAATTCAGTGAAGGGACAACTGACTACCCTTCAATGGCTGTTGTCCTAAATTACTGAAGCATCATTGCAAAATTAGATATTAAATGGGCTTCATTTAGATTTTGCTAAAACTGATTGGATTTTTTAAGAGTTATGTTAAAATCTGATGGAAATCAATGTGTTTATTTTTCAGCAAATATGTCAAATAATGTTTTTCCGTTAGTTGCCTTTTATAGTTTGACCGATTTCAATTACATGACGTGAAAAGAATCTATTAAATTTTTTTGTGGTAAACGACCTCAAAATTTTCATGACTGAGGATTGTCCTCAAGTCTCAACCCCCTGATACACCACGAAATGTTCGAGATGCATATGAGGTATGGACAAAGGCTAATTCTAATGCTCAAGTTCACATTTTGGCAAGCATACTTGATGCGTTGGCTAAAAAAGTTTGAGAACATGGTCCTTGCACATGAGATCATGCAATCAATGCGAGAATTGTTTGAACGAAAGTTCTCACAATCCAAGCAAACCAGGATTTATGACAATGAAACCAGTAGTGTCATTTCCCAAGATAATCTCCAGTCCATATTGAATGTCAAGGGACTAACCGAGAAAGCAATCGTTGCCGACTCTGATGAAGTTCATTGACGAGGATTGTCCTCTGAGATGAAACTTGGAGTTTATGACTTGGGTTATGGAGCTGATCCCACTACTCTCTAGAAAAGGAAGAACTCTAAAGAAAGTAAATTTGATTTATTTGTCTTGGAGACGTGCTTAGTAGAGAATGATGATTCTGCCTAGATAGTTTATTCAAGAGCTACTAACCACGTGTGTTCTTCCCATCAAGTAATTAATTCCTGGAAATAGTTGGAAGGTGGTGAGCCGACTCTTAAAGTCGGTACTGGTGAGGTCGTTTCAGCTGTTGCTGTAGGCAGATTAAGTTATTTTTGGACAATAAACGATATATGTTATTAGATGACATATATATAGTTCCTCATATCAAGAGGAACCTAATTTCTGTTTCCTGTCTAATTGAATAAAAATATTCTATATCTTTTTCTGAGGACAAAGTGTTTATTTTTAAGAATGGAATGGAGTTAGGTTTTGGTTCAATGGAAAATAACTTATATGTACTAAGGTTGTTAGTCATAAAAGTCGTGCTCAATACTGAAATCTTCAAAACATCAACAACTGTAAAAAAGATCGAGAATTTCTCCTAAAGAAAATGCTCATCTTTGACATCTAAGGTTAGGTCACATCAATCTTAATAGGATAGAAAGGTTGGTGAAAAGTGGACTTCTAAATGGTTTAGAAGAAAACTCTTTACCAGTATGTAAGTCATGCCTTGAAGTCAAAATGACCAAACGACCTTTTACTGGAAAAGGTTATAGAGCCAAAGAAACATTGAAGCTTATACATTCAGACCTCTGTGGTCCGATAAATGTAAGAGCACGAGGAGGGTAAGAATATTTCATCTCTTTCATAGAGGATTATTTAAGATATGGGTATCTATACCTCATGCAACATAAGTCTGAAGCTCTTGAAAAGTTCAAGAGCACAAGACTGAAGTTGAAAACTTGTTAGGTAAAAAGATAAAAACACTACGATCTGATCGTGGTTGAGAGTATATGAACTTAAGATTCCAAAACTATATGATAGAACATGGAATCATGTCCCAACTCTCAGCCCCACGTACACCTCAATAGAATGGTGTATCAGAATGGAGAAACAAAACTTGTTGGACATGGTTCGATCTATGATAAGCTATGTTCATCTTCCTGATTCGTTTTGGGATATGCAGTAGAGACTGCAGTTTATATTTTGAACAACGTTCCCTCAAAGAATGTTTCTAAAACACCTTTTGAGTTATGGAGAGGACATAAAGGTAGTTTACACCACTTCAGAATTTGGGGATGTCCAGCCCATGTGCTATTAACAAACCCCAAAAAGTTGGAACCTCGTTTAAAAGTATGCTGATTTGTAGGCTACCCCAAGGAAATGAGAGGTGGATACTTCTATGATCCAAGTGAGAATAAAATATTTATATCGACAAATGCTACCTTCTTGGAAGAAGACCACATGAGGGATCATAAGTCACGAAGCAAAATTGTTTTAAGTGAAATTTCTAATGAATTTACTAAGACTTCAACAAGAGTTGTTGAAGGGGCTGATACATCAATAAGAGTTGTTGATATATGTTCATCTAGTCATCCATCTCAAGAGTTGAGATTGCCTCGAAGTGGGAGGGTTATGAACCCACCTGTATGTTACATGGGTTTAACAGAAGCCTAAAACATCATAACTGATAATGGAGTTGAGGATCCATTGTCTTATAAACAAACAATGGAAGAAGTTGACAAGGATGAATGGATTAAAACCATGAATCAAGAAATGGAGTCCATGTACTTCAATTATGTCTGGGAGCTTGTAGATCAACCTTATGGGGGTAAAACTTATAGGTTGTAAATGGATCTACAAGAGAAAAAGAGGTGTAGATGGAAAGATACAAACCTTTAAAGCTAGACTTGTGGCAAAGGGTTATACTCAGGTTGAGGTAGTGGACTATGAAGAAACTTTCTCACTTGTTGTCATGCTAAAGTCTAACAGGATTCTCTTGTCCATAGCCACAAATTATGACTATGAAATATGGCAAATGGACGTCAAGACTGCCTTTTTGAATGGTAATCTTGAAGAGACCATCTATATGAATCAATCAGAAGGATTCGTTGAACAAGATCAAGAGCAAAAGGTTTGTAAGCTTAATCGATCCATTTATGGACTAAAACAAGCATCTCGATCTTGGAATATAAGATTTGATGCTGCGATCAAATATTATGGCTTTGATCAGAATGTTGATGAGCCTTGTGTTTACAAGAAAGTCATTAACAGCTCAGTAGCTTTCCTCGTGCTGTATGCGGATGATATCCTACTCACTGGGAATGATGTAGGTTTTCTGACTGATGTAAAGAAATAGCTAGTCACCTAATTCCAAATGAAAGATTTGGGAGAAGTGTAGTTTATTCTAGGGATCCATATTATAAGGTTATCGTAAGAACAAAAGGTTGACCTTGTCTCAGGCGTTGTATATTGACAAGATGCTTGTCAGATATTCGATGCACAATTCCAAAAAGAGTTTATTACCTTTCAGGCATGAAATTGTATTGTATAAGGAACAGTGTCCTAAGACTCCTCAAAAGATTGAGGAAATGAGACGAATTCCCTATGCATCGGCTATTAGCTGCCTTATGTATGCAATGTTATGTACTAGACTTGACATTTGCTATGCAGTAGAGATTGCCAATCGATATCAGTCCAATCCAGGATTAGATCATTGAACGGCGGTCAAAACGATCCTCAAGTATCTTCGGAGAACGAGGGACTATATGCTCGTATATGGAAATAAGGATTTGATCCTTACAAGATACACGGACTCTAACTTTCAGACTGATCGAGATTCTCAGAAATCCACATCAGGGTCAGTGTTTACTGAGTGGAGGAGCTATAGTATGGCGAAGCATCAAGTAAGGATGCATCACAAACTCCACTATGGAAGTCGAATATGTAGTTGCTTGTGAAGCTGCTAAAGAGGTTGTTTGGCTTAAGAAGTTCCTTACTGGTTTGGAAGTTGTTCCGAATATGTCTTTTCCCATCACACTTTATTGTGATAACAATGGTATTATGGAAAATTCTAAGGAACCTAGGAGTCACCAAAGAAGCAAGCACATAGAGCAAAAATATCATTTGATTCAGGAAATTGTGCATCGAGGTGACGTAACTGTCATGAAGACTGCTTCGGACCACAACGTTGTCGATCCGTTTACAAAGGCTCTCACGGTTAAAGTGTTCGAGGGTCATCTAGAAAGTCTAGGTCTACGGGATATGCGCCATATTGTCTAGAGCAAGTGGGAGATGTTACTGGGGTATAGTGTATGCCCTAGTTTATTGTGATTTTGTACTTTATTTGTATTATACATTAGGCTCCCTAAGTTTTAGGACAAGTGATAGATTGTTGGGATTGGTGTCCTAAATCTCTTTGTAATCTCATAGTTTGTAAACTTTGTATAAACATATTGTTGTTAATAAAATAAATGTTATTTTATAAGCATATATTCAATCTAATAAACTAAGATCCTAGGTTATTTTATGTAATTTAAACAAGTATGTAAGAGACATACAAGTGGATCTTGTTTAAATAATAACCTAAACGGTTTGTAGTACATGGATAAGGTTGGGTACCTTATCTTGGTGACACTACAGATATGGCCCCCTTTGTAGGTGTTACAAGTGCTGTGTAGTGTTACAAATGATCTGATCCTGATCATTTATGTAGAGACTGTTGGGGTTGATACCCTAAAGTCTCGTGTTCTGTAGTTTGTAAACAGTATATACGAACACTTGTGTTGCTAATATATGATATTTACTTCACATCTTGTTTTTTGCTCGATTATTTATTTTATTTGCTTTACCACAAACCAATAAACATAAAATCCCTGGTTATCTGTAGGTGACTCAAGCATGTATGTGGTGACATACAAGTGGATTATGTCTTGAGTGATAACCAAAATGGTCTGTAGTAAATGGATAAAGGAGGGAAACCTTATCCTGGTAATGTTACGGATTCGGCCTACTTTGTGGAATGGTCACAAGTGTTGTGACTTGTCACAGATGATCTGATCCTGATCATTCGTGTTGGGGACATGGAGCTGGGGCGTCCTATACAAAGAGTTTGTATAAGACCTGACCACGAAGTGTTAATGTTTTTTTATATAACACCATTCATGAGAAAGACTTCACTTCACTAAGATGATCATAGGTAACATGACCTCAATCCTGAGTGAGTTGGGAACTCCTGCCATTGAGGGCGGTCCTTTGATTTGTATGGGTGCGAGTGGCCAGGTTGTCAAATTTAACCTACCATTTTGGGGATTCGTCTAATTTGGGAGCTGGGAAACTCATTTACACAAGATGGAATTCACTCCTTCCCGAGGTAGGGTATAATAGATAGATGGCTCCCTTAAGGGCTGATTCCGGGGCTTGAAAGATGTGACATCACACACCTTCTCTTGGCCCGAGAGGTATTCACACATAGTTGGACTATGTTGTATTCTTCATTAGAGGAATCAGTGGTACTTAAGGAGTGAGATGTAACTACAGGGGCAAAAAGGTAAATTGGCCCAACGGTCTTACTAACATCTGTGAAGGGTCATCGTACTCATGATTGGTTATATCCGATGGACCAAAATATATCTGTGGTAAGAAGAGTTCAACTGTTGGTCTTTAGTGGAATCACTGACAATAACGGATAGTGGATCTCATGGCTAAAGATTTAGTCAGCTATTCACGTACCATTGGAGCTTCGAGCCACAGGTCTATTAGGCCACTTGGGTAGCTTGAATAAGTCGAAAAACCAGTTGTCTGGGTTAATTTGAAATGTTCAAATTGACAAGAGGAAGTTTCAATTATATATGATATAATTGGACTGGTTAATTATATATGATATAATTGCTAAATGTATGAGATACATAATTTGGAGAAATTAGATATAAATATGATTTTATATCAAGTAGAGGAGAAAGTACTATAGTAGATATGTGATATCAAACTATAGAGATAAATATATAATGATATATTTATTATTAAATTAATTGATTAATTATATGATAATTTAACCAATTTGTCCCGTCGGACATGGGAAGTGGGCTGCGTTGGTTATGGTAACCGACAGGTTAAAAATGAAAATCGTTCATTTTTCACATCGTGGATTTATTATTTTTTTCGACCGCCCAAAAGAATTCATGAAAGCGATTGCGAGAGCCTATATGATAGAAGCTCGTCCGTCTAAACAATCGTCTGCCTCACGATTCTCTAAACGATCGTATATTTTTTCCTAAACGATCGTCAGCCTTTCATACATGATCGGTGTAGCTCTTCTATACGATAAGCACTTCCACTATACGATAGCACTACCTCATCTCCCACTTGCTTATCGTCTACACGACACGTCTTCCGTTCTCTACCAAACTTACCAAAGCCCACTCTTTGGGTTTTCACACCGAGGATTCCTAGGTTTCACTAGTGGCAGTGTCGTCCCCACTGCAGTGTTCGTGCTTGTACTGATCATGTTGTTGCATTCGACATACCCGCCAGGTGTTGGTAGAACTGTTGGAGGGTTTCCGCTGTTTAGGGTTTAGACGTACGAAGAGAGTCTTCAACTGGTATAAACCTTTTCTTTGTTATTCATTATGTTCTGAGCATGCTTATAATTAGGTTTTTATGCATAACTGTTAGTGTTGAATGTATATCTTTTATGTTTCGGTCACTGTGAAATTGGAGCGATCTAAACACGCTCACGGAACTTTGGGTTTGAGATCCTTCAATTGGTATCATAGCTAGGTTTCTGATACTCTGATTTCATCTGTTGCAATGAAATAACATATACATTCATGATAGTTACATTTCTACATTGGTTTAAATGTTAAATCTGCTGTAGATGTGTCAGATTAATGGATGTTTTCGGGATTAATTGCCTTGGTTTGTTTAAATCCTTTTACATTTGCGGTTGTTTGTAAAGGCCCCTGCGTTTTTGGGCATAAATAATCGTTATCGAGTTTGTATTCTAATTTTGTTTGATGTTTTGAGTCATTCGCCGAAGTTATGGGCAAGCATTGTGGCTCTTCGAGGAAGGAGGCGATCTAGGGTTGATCGCATTGTTAAAGTTCAACATCATGTAGTGGAAGTATCAAGGATCTATAAGCATTCTAATTCACCAATTTTGGCAAAAACTAAAGCATGTTGTTCATAAAAATGGGTTTTCATAACATACCTTTGAAGAACTCTTCAAGAAAATTGTTTGTACAACTGCTGTTTTCACTTGATATCAACGTGAACCACCTCAAAGCCTTCCCTACTATACTCTTGGAGCTTTAGATAGAGTTGTGGGACTCAAGAACAGCTTGTAAATGTGGAGAAACAAGGGAAGCTCACAGCAGCAAGTTGAAGAAGACAGCTTCTTCTTCACCACAATTTCTCTCTCAAAATTCTGTATTCATCAACCTCTCCAACAACTCCAATCTTCTTTATATATCAAGATGAATATGCAAAGAGCTGGAGTGCATGGCTTGCAGCTCATGCTTGGAGAATCAAGGTAGAGAAGATCATGGTTTTTGTGTGAGCATAAAGATGATGATAATGGAAAAAAACTTTTTCTACTTTGTGCCATGCAAAACGTTTTTTCCATTTTCCTTTTGAAAACAAAAATGACTTTTAAATCATTTAAAAATTGATTTTCTTAAATTAATTTAGAAAATTAATTAATTTAATATCAAATATTAAATTAATTTTTGCACAATAATCATCTTTATATATTTAAATCACATTTAAATATTTATTCTCTTATTTCGTTTAATTTGAACGTTTCAAATTAATTTCTCAAGCTACCTTAAAGCGTGCCCATTTACGAGCTAGTGGGGGACCTCGAGGACCTACAAATCGTGGGCTCCAATGATCTGAGATTAATCGGCTAAACTCATTAGACCGATCTAACCCCTATTCGTTAACTAATGGGTGATTCCACTAAAGGCCATAGTTGAACTCCCCTCACTGTAGATATATTATGTCCACTCAATATAACCATGATTAGTAAGTTAACCCTTCACAGGTTGCTCATAATAACGGCTGGGTCGAATCTCTGTTTTACCCCTGAAATTACCTCTTGTTCCTTAAATTCCACTGATCCCTTAATGAACAATTGATTTGTGATCCAATCAACAAATCGAATCCCTCTCAGGCTAATGAGAGGGGTGAGGCCTCTTATTTAAGACCTAGAATCAACACTTGAAGGGAACAACCTCTCTACTAACCCTAATCGGTTAGGAGTGAATTCCTTCTTGCACCCTATGTTCCCAGCTATTCATCCGATTTTATCCCCAAAATGGTAAGCTTATTGAGCAGAGGCAATTGGTCTACTCTTACCGTTTGCTGATCAAAGGATAATCCCAAAAAAACAGGAGTTCATAGTTAGCTCAGGATTTAGGTTAAGTTACCTAGGTCATCGCTTTGAAATTGTCAGTCTTAAACAGTAAACAACGTTATAAAGTAAGAGTGACAGGTTTCATGGTTCGAACTTGCACAAAACTCATTTGCACAGGACGCCCCCACTCCTCATGTCTCAATATGCACGAATTAGGATCACTTGTATATAGCACTTTACAACACTTTGTAATCAACTACAAAGTAGGCCGCATCTTAATAGTGTTACCAGAATAAGGTACCTAACCTTATTCATATACTATAGATCATTTTGACTATTTCGAACCTGATCCACTTGTATGTCTCCACATAAAGTTCAAGTACTCATATAATTGTCAAGGGACTTAGGTTTATTGGATTTCTAAAAAACAATATATTCAACAACAACTTTATCAAATTCTCAGAATAAGTTCTAATGTTTATAAACCACGAGTTTTAGGACATAAAACTCAACAAATTCCCACTTGGACTAAAACTTCAGTGGTAACTTTTATCTGATATATAAGACTAAGTTTCTGAGTTTTATAAAGAAATATAATAAATTAGGGCATCCCATACCCATGGTTTTTGCCATTTGGTATCTCATACCTGATATTTCTCCCACTTGCCCTAGGTTATTAACCTCTGGTTTTTCTAGTCTTACTAGATGATTCTTAAACACTTTAGTCGAGAGAATCATTGTAAACATATTAGTATACAAATAGGTTTCTAATGGGGAATTCATCTATTTCTCAATAATGGTTAGGAAACATATTTTCCTCCCACTACATTGGGGTACTTTCAACTCTTTGATTAAGATGGTCTGACCTGTCTTAACAACTCTTGTTAACAGTCAGAGCTAGAAATCTTAAATTCATTATACTTCGATCTTAGTCATTTAAATATCTGAATATTTGCTGATGGCTATTAACAATTTGATTCTTAACAGAAGTTGCTAAAACCAACATAATTTTTGAAAATGAACATTGCATTTATACAATTTGTTCTATACAAGTTTTAACAATTAAAAACAAGTAGCAACTTCTCCCACTAGATGAGTTGAGCAAATGGCCCCAGGGTTAAGTTAACCTGGTTACCTTTTCTTTGCTTTCTTCTCGGTAAGATATTGAGGGCAGTGTCTCCTCTAGTGTCCTTCATCGTTGTAATGGAAACATTTCTCTTTGCAGCGTTATCCTTGCCTTTCAATCCAGTAGGCTTTTTCTTCCCTTTCCCTTTGCCTTTCTTCACAAGAATACTCTTACTCTTTTGAAGAGAAAGAAAGTTCAGGCTTAGAGGACATTCCTCTCTTCCCAGTAGAAGTAACATTTCCCTTTGACACCAGACCCTTTGTTCTCAACATTGTCCGGTAAGCCTGTAGCTCATTCAGTAGAGTAGTCAAATTTTATTCTTCAAGGCATTGGTACAAAATTGCAGAAAACTCATCGAAAGATACTTTAGAATAAATCCAACTTGACTTCTCTCATCCATCATAGCACCGTTCACTTCAGCCACATTAAAGTGGACCATCATATCCAGGACATGTTCACGAACATTGGTCCCCTCTTTCATGCGACTAAACAAAGATTGAATGCACCCCTATACCATATTTGTACAAATAGAATAGTCCATTTATACAAAATGGTAAAGAAGTACTTCACATAGCTTTTCTATAGTTTTTCTTCCCCTATTTCCTCACTACGCTTCACTTGTAAACGTATTTGATAGCATCATGCTTCAGGGTAAAGGACGACTGTCCAAACATCCCTCTTAGAGATTCCATAATCTCTTTGGCAGTGTTCATACCCTTGTGTTTTTTCGCCAAAACATCAGATAGGCTGGCGAGGATATAAGCACGGGCTTTATCATTAGCCCTGATCCATTTATCAAACGCTTCCCGAACAGTTCAGTTGGTATTTGAGCTAGGAATATGAGGACATTCCTCCGTTAAGACAAATCTCAAATCGTCTATCATGAGTATTGTATTAAAATTTTATTTCCAGTTTACATAATTATCCTCAATCAGTTTGTCTGAAGCCAGCAATTGTATAATAGAACTCGTCATTTTGAAATTATAAACAAATTTTATAAGTGAATTGCTTTTAGATCCAATCAAGTTTTAACAAAGTGATAATGTACCCATAATCATTATTTTTGCAACGATACTTAAGTGATTTAGAACAAATGCTACAGTGGGGCAGTCAAGAATTCCTTCACAAAAGCAAGACAATTCTTGACCAAATACTATCTCCAGAATAACTCATATTCTGATAGTCATTTAGTTATCGTTTTCAGTCAAGATCATTACTAACACTTACGTAGGTCTTGTAAATGTAGACCCGCCATTTTCAGATCTTATAGAACGGTATGAGTATGCCTTCGAAATAGAAGACAATACCCAAGACAGAACTATAAGACCCTATTCATTTTACTGAAGCCTGGGTTGTTACGAATCCTATGTTACAACCCTCCATAGGGATCGTCGAGGTTAACGACTAGCTAGTGTCGCATCAAAAATGACAGCAGGCGCAACATAAGAATCTCATGGTTTAGACTAATGAAGGAGACCGTAGGATAATGTTGACACATTTCCTTCACCCACTTACTATGAACGACTTCCCCTATTCATCTTGTTATTGACCCATGCAAACAGTTTTCGTATGGAGCAGTTGAGGTAAAATCGACAAGAAGCCGAGCATGGATCTCACGGTGTGAACTCTTGAGGATGTGAGAGCTAATAACTTTTATTCTCCCACTGAAGTGTTCAAAATGTTTGGGTATTTTATACTTAGGCAAAACGGCTAATTTCATACAACCTAAGTCTATGTAGTTTATCCAAATATAACTCTTATAATTGGATTTAACCTACAATTTCTAGGTGATAAAAAATTTTATTACCTCACATCACTCACGAATGCTCATAAAATCGATTACCAACGCTCAATTATTCGGCTATTATCCCTAAGTAGGAGGTGTTCCATAGACCGTCAACTTAAATACCCCCAGCCTTCAACATGATTATATACCGGTTGAGTTTGTAACCATAGTTTTACAAGTTTAACGACCTATTTTAACTATTAAAACAAGCAGTTAACCTAAGTGAGCATGCAACTATTCTTTGTCATGGATTTTAAACGTCTAACCAATTTTATAACAACTAACAAAATTTAGACATGCTAAACATCCACGACAAACAACAAAGGTATCTAATATAACTATTATATTAAACATAACCCTAACATGCATACTATATATTATAACAATTATAACATACTGTCAATGCATGTAACATGCTTCCTACGATTGGGTTTTAAATCCACATGGCATACTGTATGCATATACATGAATTTATTTAATTATCACATACATCTCATATATAAACAATTAAATACTAACTGTTATGGTTTTCGTTTTGGCATAAATAAGCAAACAGATAGCTAACTATTACAAACAGCTTCATAACTGTCTTTGAACTGCTCGAACCGCTCCAAACAGAACCCAAAACAACTTGAACCAGGTTGGACGAGTCTGAATCGGACCAACAAAGCCTGAACCGGACCAACCATGTTGAGGCTGAACCGGGTTGAACCTTGAATAAACCGGTCGAATCGGTTGCTCTCGATCCAACCTTAATATGCTACTAAGGCCGATCGTGTAGCGCCTGGAGGTAATCGTCTAACGTCGTCGCCTTGGGTTGAGAGGAAGTACATGATCGCATAGTGTTCACTAAAAGCTAGACGATAGTTTAGCTCTATCGTATAGGACTAGACGATCGTTTAGTTCCATTGCAGTGTAATCGTTTAGCTCCATCGCATAAGACTAAACGATCGCTAAACACCATCGCCCAGTGCATTCAAGTCATTGTTTAGTATCCGTCGCAGCTAAACGATCGCATAGCTCCATCGTATAGAACATCATCGCATCGTATAGCATTTATCTACACGATCGCTTAGCTCCACGACCAAACGAACGCTCAGTGCTATCACGTAGCATTTCATCGCATCGTTGCTAAATGATCGTATAGTGCCATCATTTAGCAAAAACAATGAATCGTCTAGTTCCCACGACTAAAACTAAACGATCGCGTAATGCTATCATATAGCAAATGAACGCACCGTTTAGCTTCCGCAGGTACACAATCGTTTAGCATTCAACATCACAATGACCAACGCATATTACTAAACGATCATATAGCTTTTCTTCTCATCGTATAGCGTCTAGAGCTAAACGATGTTTAGCAACTGGACCTCAGCAATAGATTGAAGTAGAAGCTGAAAACTCTGGAACATCAGCTCGACCTCCTTTGCTTGTTTCTTCAATTACATCTTAATTTCAACTCTAATGACTCCAAATAATTTATAGACTCTAGCTAACACATAAATTCTCATCAAACAAAAGCCAATTACAAATTTAATTGAGAAATTAAAGAGAATTAAAAAGCAAAACTGAGAAAACCATAGCAGTACAACAGTTTCATATATCTCATGAAAAAACACCCATCTTGCCAAAATTAAACCGAATTGAAAGTTTAAAAGATGCTCTGATACCAATTGTTAGAGTTCACCATCATGCAACAGAAGTATCAAGGATCCATAAGCATTCTAATTCACTAATTTTGGCAAAAACTAAAGCATGTTGTTAATAAAAATGGGTTTTTAGAACATACCTTTGAAGAACTCTTCAAGAAAATCGTCTGTACAGCTGCTGTCTTCACTTGATATCAACGTGAACCACCTCAAAGCCTTCCCCACTATGCTCTTGGAGATTTAGGCAGAGTTATGGGACTCAAGAACAACTTGTAGATATGGAGAAACAAGGGAAGCTCACAACAACAAGTTGAAGAAGATAACTTCTTCTTCACCACGATTTTTCTCTCAAAATTTTGTATTCATCAACCTCTCCAACAACTCCAATATTCTTTATATATCAAGATGAACATGCAAAGAGATGGAGTGCATGGCTTGTAGCTCATGCTTGGAGAATCAAGGTAGAGAAGATCATGGTTTGTGTGTGGGCATAAAGATGATGATAATGGAAAAAAACTTTTTCCACTTTGTGCCATGCAAAACGTTTTTTCCATTTTCCTTTTTAAAACAAAAATGACTTTTAAATCATTTAAAAATTGATTTTCTTAAATTAATTTAATATATTTAAATCATATTTAATATAAAATATTAAATTAATTTTTGCACAATAATCATCTTTATATATTTAAATCATATTTAAATATTTATTCTTGTTTCGTTTAATTTGAACGTTTCAAATTAATTTCTCAAGCTACCCTAAAGCGTACCCATTTACAAGCTAGTAGGGGGGCCTCGCGGACCTACAAATCGTGGGCTCCAATGATCTGAGATTAATCGGCTAAACTCATTAGACCGATCTAACCCCCATTCGTTAACTAATGGGTGATTCCACTAAAGGCCATAATTGAACTTCCCTCACTGTAGATATATTATGTCCACTCGATATAACCATAATTAGTAAGTTAACCCTTCACAGGTTGTTCATAATAACGGCTGGGTCGAATCTCTGTTTTACATCCAAAATTACCTCTAGTTTCTTAAGTTCCACTGATCCCTTAATGAACAATTAATTTTTGATCCAATCAACAAATCGAATCCCTCTCAGGCCAATGAGAGGGGTGAGGCCTCTTATTTAAAACCCAGAATCAGCACTTGAAGGGAACAACCTCTCTACTAACCCTAATCGGTTAGGAGTGAATTCCCTCTTGCACCCTATGTTCTCAGCTATTCATTTGGTCTTATCCCCAAAATGGTAAGCTTTTTGAGCAGAGGAAATTAGTCTACTCTCACCGTTTGCAGATCAAAAGATAATCCTGAACAAACAGAAGTTCATAGTTAGCTCAGGATTAAGGTTGAATTACCTAGGTCATCACTTTGAAGTTGTCAGTCTTAAACAGTAAACAGTGTTATAAAGTAAGAGTGACGGGTTTCTTGGTCTGATCTTGCACGAAACTCATTTGCACAGGACACCCCCACACTTCATGTCTCAACATGCACGAATTAGGATCACTTCGTATGTAGCACTTTACAATACTTTTTAACAACTACAGAGTAGGCCGCATCCAATAGTGTTACCAAAATAAGGTACCCAACCTTATTCATATACTATAGATCATTTTGACTATTTACTCAAACCTGATCCACTTGTATGTCTCCACATAAAGTTCAAGTACTCATATAATAGTCAAAGGACTTATATTGAATTCTAAAAAAAATATATATTCAACAACAACTTTATTGAATTCTCAGAATAAGTTCTAATGTTTACAAACCACGAGTTTGAGGACATAAAACACAACACGCATCATGCAAAAGAAGTTCTACACGATCGCTGTCCATCGCATCGTAAAGATGAAGGAGTACGCGATCGTGGTTGAACGCATCGGTTAAACGATGGGGTATGCGATCAAGGGTTGGTCGTATCGAGTTGACGATCGGGCACGCGATTGCTGAGTATCATTTAATGCGCGCGCTAGATGATCGTTTAGGTCAGCAAGCTTAATCGCTTAGTAACTGACTAAATGATCGCTTAGCAACGCAAGGTAAATCGTTTACCAAGTTGCATGCATCGGTAAGATGATGAGATGCTCGCGTATCGTTTAAAGCGCGCTAGACGATCGTTTAGGTCAACAAGCTTCATCGCTTAGTAACTGACTAAACGATCGCTTAGTAACTCCAAGTAAATAGTTTACCTGTCATCACGCTACACGATCGCATGGACGATCAGGCTTCGCAGCCTCGTCGTCGACTACACGATCATTATTTTATGTTCCTATCGTCTAGTGCACGCTGAACAATCGTCTACCTGCTGGAGTTTGCTACACGATGAAGACCTCCTGGCGGTTCAAGACTCGATTCGCCTGTGAACCGGTTTGCTCGATGAAAAATGTAATAGATAGGGTTTTTCATTTCGATTTTTGGTTAAAAGGCTCATCTCGGTCCATTAATCCTTTGTTTATTACATGCGATGTATGTTTTATATGTCATAAAGTATGCACATATAGTAAATCCCATCTTAGGTTATGCAATGATCATGCATTATCTCTTTATTATAATCGTTATAATTTAGAGAAGCATGATTTAATTATGTAAGAGCATGTTCATGCATCATATAATATAAGAGTTATATTTATGCATGCATAAAACGCATTGACATGCATCATCTTTATATTAAAAATGTTATAGTATAAGGGTGAATGATAGCATGTTTGCTTGGTTATTATGTGTTTTATATAAAAGTTATATATAGTAATGACCGGACATTGCATGAAGCATGACACATAGGTTATTTTATAAATGTTTTTTAGTTGTTTTTTTTTAAGAGTTAAAGAGAAATTAGAACTAAAATAAATAAAAAAGACATGCATGCTCACTTAAGTTTAATTCATTGTTTTAAAATATTTAAAACTTGGATCACATAGACCTAAGATCACGGTTTTATTTTGATTAGAAACCCTAAGGCTTTAATCTTTTAATCAGTTTAATAGGATTAAATTGGCTAATAAAAGGTTAAAGTATAGAAAATCTATCTATAAGGGACCTTTTGTCTAAGGCGGGTTTTGTCTAGGCTGGGGTATTTAAGTTGACGGAAACGTAACACCCCTACCTGGGAACTTACCTGAAAAGGTGAATTAGATAGATTTGATGTATGCATGCAAGTTAAGGACAATCTATTAAAGTGTTTAAATGTGACTACTTGAACCTGTTCATATTTCATAGACAATCGTTGTTTATGAGCAGAGTTTAAAAAGACCACTTAGACTAAAATCAGTAGCCGGATTGTCTAGGTTAATGAATCCCTAGGTAGAACATTAAGTGAGAGGTACCTGGGGCATAAGATGTTTCACTTAAACCTTTCATTTTTCTTCTAAATAGTCCACACCATGAGATCTATCCTCCGCCTCGCGACACCTTTGGTGTGTCCCCCCAACGAATGGTGTTTGGGTAGGTCAATAACAAGGTGGATGGAGAGAATGTTCATAGTAAGTGGTAGCAGGAAGTGCGACAACATATCCCTCGATCTCCCTCGTTAGGTTGAATAAAGTTACTATGCATCGCCTCGAGGCACCTTAGGAGTGTCCCCCTAAAAAGATGGCAGTTTTGCGCGTTTTCTTTATTTAATCTCCTGTAAGAGGATAAGGTAACTTAGACTCTTTTCCTAATCTATCTTTTCCCTAACGGTAAGCGCATTAGGGCGGGACTCTGGCACCGAAAACGATGGGTTATCACTTACGCGGAATAGTTAAACGTGAACGATTCTGGACCAAAAAATGGTGCCTGTTAGGTTCAGTTCCAAGAGTTGGTTCTGCCTAATAGTTGTGAATGTCTCATCCTAGTGAAGGGGAAACTGATCACCCCACCGATGGCGTTTGTCCTGACTCACTAGGGCATCATTGCAAAATAAAAGTCTATAACTTGGGTACTTGAAATTGTTTTGCAAAACTAATTGGTTTAAAAGTGGTTTAGCAAAATCCAATAAAGCTTTGTTCGTATTTTCAGCAACTTTTTCAAATGGCTACAGCCACTTTATCGTTATTAAGCACCGAAAAACTAACTGACGATAATTTTTCAACATGGAAACACATGATCACGACGATCCTAATCATCGAGGATCCCATGTTCGCTCTCATAGAGACTTTCCTCCTATTCTAGCTTCAAATGCCGCTCGAAATGTTCGAGAGGCATATGAGCAATGGACAAGGGCGAATGAGAAGGCCCAAGCCTATATCTTGGCAAGTCTTTCTGACGTCTTGGCCAAGAAACATGAGCCTATGGTCTCAGCACGTGAGATCATGGAGTCCCTATGGGGGATGTTTAGACAACTGTCTGAACAGCTTATGCATGAGGCTCTTAAATACATATTCAACTCCAAAATGCAAGAAGGCACCTCTATTCATGAACATGTGCTAAACATGATGCTCGACATTCCAGAACTATTTGATAGAACATGGAATCGTTTCCCAACTCTCAACACCAGGTACACCTCAGCAGAATGGTGTAGCGGAGAGGAGAAATAGGACCTTGTTAGACATGGTTTGCTCGATGATGAGTTACGCTTCCTTACCGAACTCATTTTGGGGTTTCGCAGTGGAGACTGCAGTGTACATGCTCAATTGTGTTCCCTCCAAGAGTGTTGCAAGAACACCTCTAGAGTTGTGGAACGGGCGTGAAGCTAGTTTACGTCACTTCCGCATTTAGGGTTTCCCTGCACATGTGCTTGAGGCTAATCCCAAGAAGTTGGAACCATGGTCGAGGTTATGCCTCTTTGTAGGCTACCCAAAGTACACGAGGGGGTTATTTTTATGATCCAAAAGAAAATAGGGTGTTTGTTTCAACAAACGCTACTTTCCTAGAAAAGGATCATATAAGGGAGCACAGTCCACGAAGCAAAGTCGTGTTGCGTGAGCTTTCCAATGAAACTACTGAGACTTCAACAAGAGTTGTTGAGAAACCTGCTACATCAACAAAAGTTGTTGATAGAAGTTCATCCAGTAGGTCGGTTCCACCTCAAGAGTTAAGGGTACCTCGACGTAGTGGGAGGGTTGTGAACCTATCCATTCACTATCTAGGTTTCACAGAAGTCCTTGCTATGGTAGCAGATGGCGACGTTGAGGATCCGTTGTCTTATAAGAAGGCAATGGAGGATATTGATCGGGATGAATGGGTCAAGGCCATAGATCTCGAGATGGAGTCGATGTACTTCAACTCAGTATGGGATCTTGTAGATCAGCCTGATAGGGTTCGCTCTATAGGTTGTAAATGGATCTACAAGCACAAACGGGGTGCTGATGGGAAGGTACAGACCTTCAAGGCTCGTCTTATAGCAAAGGATTATACCCAGGTAGAGGAAGTCGACTATGAGGAGACTTTCTCACCTGTTGCCATGTTAAAGTCGATCTACATCCTTCTGTCTATTGCAACTTATTATAATTATGAGATTTGGAAAATGGACGTCAAGACGACCTTTCTGAATGGCAATCTTGAGAAGGCCATTTATATGGTGCAGCCCAAGGGATTCATAGCCCGAGGTCAAGAGCAAAAAGTTTGCATATTGAATCGGTCCATTTATGGACTGAAACTAGCTTCTCGATTTTGGAACATACGGTTTGATGCTGCGATCAAGTCGAATGGCTTTGACCATAACATTGATGAACCTTGTGTCTACAAAAAGATCATCAACGCTTCAGTAGTCTTCTTAGTTTTCTATGTAGACGATATCATACTCATTGAGAATGATGTAGGCCTACTGACTGTAGTTAAGAACTGGCTAACGACCAAATTCCAAATGAAATATTTGGGAGAGGCTCAGTTTGTTCTAGGTATACAGATCTTTCGATATCGTAAGAACAAAGTGCTAGCACTGTCTCAGGCATCGTACATTGACAAGATGTTGGTTAAGTACTCGATGTAGGACTTCAAGAGGGGCCTACTACCATTCCGACATGGAGTCACTTTGTCTAAGGAAATGCGCCCTAAGATGTCTCAACAGGTTGAGGAGATGAGACGGGTCCCATATGCATCTGCCGTTGGCAGTTTGATGTACGTGATGCTCTATACTCGTCCAGACATCTGCTACGTTGTGAGCATAGTCAGTAGGTATCAGTCTAACCCAAGTCAGGGTCACTGGATATGAAAAACACCCTCAAGTATCTTCGAAGAACGAGGAGACTACCATGCTCGTTTTGGTTTGGTTCGAGGGATTTGATCCTTACAAGATATAGGGATTCTGACTTCCAGGTTGATAAGGACTCTCGCAAGTCCACATCAGGGTCAGTATTCACTCTTAACAGAGGAGCTGTGTGTGGCAAAGCACTAAGCAGGGGTGCATCACCGACTCCACTATGGAGGCGGAGTACGTAGCGGCTTGCGAAGCTGCTAAGGAGGCTGTCTGGATCAGGAAGTTCCTTGATAGACCTGGAAGTTGTTCCAGATATGTCTAGGCTTATTACCTTATCTCTGATTAATAGTGGGGCAGTGGCGAACTCCAAGGAGCCAAGGAGTCACCGGCGCAGTAAACATATACAGCGGAAGTATCATTCTGATCCGCGAGATAGTGCATCGAGGGGATGTGATCGTCACGCAGATCGCTTCGGAGCACAAATGTTGTGACCCGTTTACGAAGGCTCTCACGGCTACCGTGTTTTGAGGTCACCTACAGAGCATGGGTTTACAGGATCGCCAGCGGCTGGACTAGGGCAAGTGGGAGATTTTCTTGTACTGATTGGGTTGTATGCCCTAGTTTATTATTTTGTACTAAGTTTTTGTACACCCACTTCGCTTTAGGACAAGTGGGAGATTGTTGGATTGATGCCCTAAAGTCTCATGTCCTGTAATTTGTAAACTGTATGTACGAACGCTTGTGTTGTTAAATATATGATATTTACTTCACATCTTGTTTTTTGCTCGGTTCTTGTTTTATTTGATTTACCACAAACCAATAAACATAAAATCCCTGGTTATCTGTATGTGACTCAAGCATGTATGTGGTGACATAAAATGGATCATGTCTTGAGTGATAACAAAATGTTCTGTAGTAAATTCATAAAGGAGGGAAACCTTATCCTGCTAACGCTACGGAGTGGCCCACTTTGTAGAATGGTCACAAATGTTGTGACTTGTCACAGATGTCTGATCCTTGATCATTCGTGTTGGGGACATATTGAGCAGGGGCGTCTTATACAAAGAGTTTGTATAAGACCTGACCATGAAGTGTTAATGTCTCGTTACTATAAACCCGTTCATGACAGAGACTCACTTCACTAGGATGATCATAGGTAACATGACCTCAATCTGAGTGAATTATTATCTTATGTAAACTTAAGCATGCATATATGATATAAGTGGATCATGCCTTAAGTATGATAACTAAATAGGTCTGTAATATAAGGATTAGGTAGGATAACTGATCCTGGTGACACTACGGATACGACCCGCTTTTTGTAGAGGTTTGCAAGTGTTGTAAATACTCAATGGTAGATCCTGACCATTCATGTGGGACATGCGAGCGGAGGTGTCCTATACAAAGAGTTTGTTATAGACCTGAACCACGAGATGGACTAGACTCTGTATATATGCTGTTGATACTAGAAACTTATATCTCACCTTAAACGACCATAGGTGACAGGACCTCAATCCTAAGTGTTTTGGGAATCTTGCCTTTGAGGGCGGTCCTTTGATTAGGATGGTGAGAGTGGCCAGATTTTCCAACTCAACATGCTACCTTTTTTAGGACTTGTCTGATCTAGGAGTTGTGGAACTCAATCCACAAGATGGAATTCCACTCCTTTTCTGAAGCAGGAATAAGTAGAGAGATTGCTTCCCTTAAGGGTTGATTCCAGGGCTTGACATAGTGGCCCAATTTTCTTTGGAGAGAAGGACTCAGTCATACTAGGACTAATGACTTATGTTCATTAGAGGGATCAGTGATACTTAAGAAGTTAGATGTAACTACAAGGGCATAACGATTATTGGCCGAGTTGTATTTACGAACGATCTGTGAAGGGTTGTACACTGCTGATTGGTTAAGATGGACACATAATATATATGTGGTAAGAAGAAGATTCAGCTATCGGTGTTTAGTGGAGTGCCTGACAGTTAATGGATGGTAGATCCCGTTGATAAAGAGTTTAGCCAGTTATTTACGTTACCGTTGGAGCTTCGAGCGTATAGGTCCATAAGGTCCCCTTGGTAGCTCAATGGATTCAGTTGAGAATCAGTTCTTGGTGTTGATTTGAAATGTTCAAATTGACAAGAGGTATTGATTATTATATGATATAATCGGTATGATGTATGAGATACATCTAATGGAGGATTGATGTAAATGAGATTTACATTAAAGTACCATGGAAATAGGAAAAGGACCTATCGTTTATATGTTTCATGAGAAGAAATATTAAAACTATAAGTTATAAATATAATATGATAAGTTGGTTATCATTTATATTTATAATAATATTAATTATTGGATAATTAATTCTTTTTCTCTAATAACCAATTGAGTGGGAGGTTATTGGTGGTTCATGGTACCCGTGAGATAAAAGGAAAATTGTATTCCTAATTTTAGTAAGTTTTTGAAAAGTTTTGGCAAAAATTGTTTTGAGATCTCTCTTGCAAAAAGAATCTCATGGAACGGTAGCTTGTCAAGTAAATATAGATTTACTAAGCGACAACTTGAGCGAAGTAAACGATCGTGTAGTGTTTTGTAGGCGAAAGACACGGTACTAAGCGATGAGCTAAACGATCGCTTAGTTTTTGCTATATGATCGCTTAGCTTTAGCTAAATGATTGGGCATCGACCTATGCGATAGGTTTCTATCTTCTACCCCTTGCCCAATCGTGTACACGATTGTTCTTTCCTTCTTTCTCTGCCTCATTCCAAGTCCACACAGAGCCCACCCTATGGATTCTCACACCGAGAATACCAAGGTAACCTTCTTGGTGGTGTCATACTCAATTTGACACCGTCGAGGTTTTGTGGAGGCCGTTCGTGTTGCTGAGGAGTTCGTGATCGAGGCGATCACTGAGGACGAGTGCGAAGTGTTCGTGCAGTGTTGCAGTCGTATTTTTCGAGCATTCGAGGTTGCTGTGTTCGAGCGTTCGTGAGCAAGGAGCGTGGAGACGAGTCGACAACCGTTCGTAGCATTCTCTTTGTTTATTTGATTGTTCATGCTGTAATTTCTGTATTGATTGCATAACTATATGTTTTGTTTACGACTATAATTTGTAATGTTCATTCATTATTGTAATTTGGAATGATCTATTTTCTGCTGCTCATGGAAATCCTCGTGATCAATTTCCTTCAATTGGTATAAAAGTCAGGTTGTTATGATATTCCAAATTATAAGTTTGTTTTGAACTTCATTTGATAGTCGCGGTGAGTTTCTACATTTGTGGTTAATTATTTTCTACATTTGTGGTTGAGTTGATGAATGTTTCAGGTTTAATTGCCTGTTTGTTAAAGCTTTCCGTCATTACAAAGTGTTAATTGTAAGGGCCACTTTGTTTTTGGGTATAATTAACTTTGCAATCAAGTCTGTAATTCAAAAAGTTTGAGTTAATCGAGTCGTTCGTGATAAAGCTTCAAAGTATGGAGATGTGGTTCTCAACGAAGAAGAAAACCAAGCGTTGGTCGTATCGTGTAGCCTCAGGTAAATGATCATTGGGATTTAACTAAGCAATCGTTTAGATTTTTTTAGACGATCGTGTAGTATTTTCAAAATGACCGTTTAGCTAATGCTAAGCGATGGGGTAAATCGTTTACTCTATCGCGTAGCATTGGTTGCCCGATTGCGTAAGCGCTAGAGGTAGACAATCGTAGTGGGAGCATGTGATGCTCATCGTTTAGTAAAAGGCGCACGCTAGAAGATTGTGTAGTTAGCAAGCCTCATCGCTTAGTTACTACCTACACGATCACGTGTATACGATACGGAGGCACTAGCTAAACGATCGCTTAGGCGATGGTGCTTTGCGACATCGTAGTCGTTTAGACGATCACGAAAGGCGGGCGTTGTGCGGAGCACGCTAAGCGATCGTGTACCTCAAGCCTCATTGCTTAGTAAAGGTACACGATCGTGTAGTAATAGCTAAACGATTGTTTAGATTTTTCTAAATGATCATACAGTAAATGCTAAAAAATCGTTTAGCTCTGGGAGCGCTGGTAAGCAATAGAGCAAAGCATTTGTTTTATCGTGTAGATGATCGCGTGGTGCTAGTACGCGATGGTTGGAGACGCGATGCTTTGCCCGAGCGGTTCAAGACCTAGTTCGTCTGTTTGAACCAAAGACTCCTTGTTTTTGTAATAGTTAGCTTTTTTTTTGTGTTTTTAAGGAAATTTCAACTGGTTCATCAACATTGGTTTATTATGCATGTGATGTATGGTGTATATGCCAAAGTGTTTGACATATATTTAAAACCCACTTTAGGTTGTGCAATTATTCATGCATCATGTATTATAATTGTTATAATCGAGCATGAAGAAATTACTTGAAAGCATGCGCATGCATCATGAAATATAAGAGTTATTTTTTTCATGCAGTAAGCATCATCATGCATCATCTTTCTATTATAAGTTTTATAGTCTAAAAGTGAATGGAAGCATGTTTTGCTTGTTTCATTGCTGTTTTGTATAAGCGTTATATAAAAGAAGTAGCAATGAATGGACAATGCATTGAGCATGACACTTAGGTTGTTTATAAGCGTTATGAATGCCTTGCATGTGTTAGCTTAACATTGTAGTTGTTTCTGTTTATAAGTGTTATAAAGGAAATTAGACCTAAAATAAATAATTAAGAGTTTCATGCGGACTTAGGGTGAACTCAAGTTTTTTAAAAGGGTTTTAAAATTGGATTGAGATAGACCTAAGTTCAAGTGGTTCTAAAGAGTTTAGTAACCTAGATTAATCTTTTCAAATCAGTTTAATAGGATTAAATTGGTTGAAATAAAAGATTAAATTTGTTGTAAATCTATCTATAAGGGACCTTTTGTCTAAAGCGGGTTCTAGCTAGGTTGGGGTTTTTAAGTTGATGGAAACGTAACACCCCTACCTGAGAACCTACCTGGAAAGGTGAATTAGATAGATTTTCAACAAGCATGCGACGATTTGGTCAAAGATTCCGTTAAAGAGTTTAATGGATGATGATCAAAAGTTGTTCAACTATCCAAGGTAAAAGTTATTTTTGGGAAAAACCTAAAAGTCACTTAGTTAAAATCCTTAGCCGTGTTTTCTCTAAGTAAGCTAAACCCTAGGTTATAAAATACTCAATGGGAGGAAGAAGCGTATCACATATGTCTATGATTCCACTCATGTTTCTCCCCGTATGTTCACACTGCGAGATTCATGCTTGGCCTCGTGGTACCCTGGATGCATCCCCCTTTGGATGGTGTTTGCATGAGTAAATATCAAGGTGAACGAAGAGAGTATTTATAGTAAGTGGGTGAAGGGTGTGTGTCAACACGTCCTATGATCTCTGTCATTGGTTCACACCGTGAGATCATTCTGTACTCCCTTGTGTCGCCTTTGTGCATCCTCCCTTCGGGTGGGTTTTATGCAGTTGGTCAAGATCAAGGTGAACTCCAGAAATGGATAGGGTCGCTTTAGGTTTTGCCCCAATCGTATTTTTTCCCTTCGGATTGGCCTTTTGGACGGACCTTTAGGGCCTAAAATGGCGGGTCACACTTACGGGAGATTGTTAAGTAAGTTAATGATCTCTTGGTCAAATCAATGGTGGCTAGTCGTTATAGGAGCAGGAGTTATTCTGGTATTAATGACTTGTTGAGATCTTCTCAATTCAGAGGAGGGATAATTAACCTCCCCTCGGCGAATTTTGTCCTAAACCTTTGAAGAATCATTGTGAAACTAGATGTCACACGGGGTTCATGTTAGTTTTGCTAAAACCTTATTGGATGTTGTTTTGTTTTACAATGGGTATTTGCTCAAAACCTAACATAGGTTAATGTGTTTTTTATTTTTAGCAACTCGTTAATATTTCCGTTTAAATCTTTTAAAATGACCGATTACTTATAGCGGAAAGACTCATGTGAAATGAATTTTGCGGCAAACAACCTCGATCCCACTACTATCCAAAAGAGGAGACAAGATAGTAAATATGATTTATTGGTCTTGGAAACGTGTCTGGTAAAGAATGATGATTCTGCCTGGATCTTTGATTTAGGTGCTACCAATCATGTCTGTTTCTCTTACCAAGGATTTAGTTCCTGGCAAACGTTGCCACAAGGAAAGATGACTCTTTGAGTCGGTACTGGTGAGGTTATTTCAGCTGTTGATGTAAGTAGGCTGAAGTTATTTGTTGATAAGAAATGTTATCTGTTACTGGATAATGTTTTTGTAGTTCCTCATATTAAGAGGAACTTAATCTCGGTTTCTTATCACATTGAACAAGGCTACACCGTCTCCTTTTCTGAGAATAAAGTGTTTATTGTCAAGAATGGAATGGAGATTTGTTATGGTTTAATGGAAAATAAATTATATGTGTTAAGGCCATTAGTCATAAAAGCCTTGTTTAACACTGAAATGTTCAGTACGACAACAACAACTAAAAGACCAAAGGTTTCTCCGAAGGAAGATGTCCATCTTTGGCATCTGAGGTTAGGTCACATCAATCTTAATAGGATTGAGAAGTTGGTGCAAAGTGGACTTCTAAAGAGTTTAGAAGAAAACTCCTTGTCAGTATGTGAATCATGCCTCGAAGGCAAGATGACCAAACAACCTTTTACTGGAAAAGGTTATAGAGCCAAGGAAGCTTTGGAGCTTGTACATTAAGATGTCTGTGTCCAATGGATGTTAGAGCTCGAGGCGGGTATGAATATTTCATCTCTTTCATAGATGATTATTCAAGGTTTGGGTATCTCTTCTTAATGCAATGTAAGTCTGAAGCCCTTAACAAGTTCAAGAAGTACAAGGTTGAAATTGAAAACTTGTTAGGTAAGAAGATAAAAACACTACGATCTAATCGTGGTGAAGAGTATATGGACCTCTAATTCTAGAACTATATGATAGAACATGGGATTGCGTCCCAACTCTCAGCCTCTGGTACACCTCAGCAGAATGAAGAAAGGAGAAACAGAATCTTGTTGGACATGGTTTGGTCTATAATAAGTTATTCTCATCTTCCAGACTCATTTTGGGGTTATGCAATACAGATTGCATGTTATATCCTGAACAACGTTCCCTCGAAAAGTGTTTCTGAAACACCTTTTGAGTTATAGAGAGGCCGTAAAGGTAGTTTACGCCATTTCAAGATTTAGGACTGTCCAGTACATGTGCTAGCGACTAACCCAAAGAAGTTGGAATCGCGTTCGAAGGTTTACCTCTTCGTAGGCTACCCTAAGGAAACAAGAGATGGATACTTCTATGATCCGAGTGAGAACAAAGTGTATGTCTCTGCAAATGCTATCTTCTTGGAAGAAGACCACAAGAAGGATCATAAGCCATGGAGCAAACTCATTTTACGTGAGATCTCAAGCGAGACTGAGACTACCGAGGGTTCAACAAGAATTGTTGAACAAGCCGACAGATCAACAAGAGTTGTTGAGGTCGGAACTTCCTAGTCAACCTGCACTCAAGAGTTGAGACTACCTCGACATTAGTGGGAGGGTTATGAATGTTGGGATTGGTGTCCTAATTCTCCCGGAGTCTCGTTGTTTTGAAAGATACAACATTGTTCAATGAGTAAAATAATTGTTATTTAATTTGACATTACTCATATCCAATAAACAAAGCTCCTGATTTCTTATTGCGAACTTAAGCATGTATATGTTATATACAAGTGGATCATGCCTTAAGTGATAACCTAAATCGGTCTGTTAGTATAAGGATTAAGGTGGATACCTGATCCTGGTGACACTACAGGATACGACCCACTTTGTAGAGGTTTGCAAGTGTTGTAAACTACTACAAATGGTAGATCCCTGACCATTCGTGTGGAGTGTGGAGCGGGGTATCCTATACAAAGAGTTTTGCTATAAGACCTGGACCACGAGATGAGTAGACTCTTGTATATATAACGCATTGATACTGAGACTGCTATCTCACCTAAACGACCATAGGTGACACGACCTCAATCCTGAGTATTTTGGGAACTCCTGCCTTTGAGAGCGGTCCTTTGATTAGTATGGGTGAGAGTGGCCACATTGCCAACTCAACATGCCTACCTTTTTGGGGACTTGTCTGATCTGGGAGCTAGGAACTCAATCCACAAGATGGAATTCACTCCTTTCCCGAAGCAAGGATAAGTAGAGAGATTGCTCCCTTAAGGGCTGATTCCAGGGCTTGAACATAGTGGCCACAACTTCTCGTTGGAAGATAAGACTCAGTCATAGTAGGACTATGATTTATGTTCATTAGAGGGATCAGTTGTACTTAATGAGACAGTTGTAACTACAAGGGCATAACGGTTATTGGCCCAACTGTACTTACGAGCGATCTGTGAAGGGTTGTCGCACTGTTGATTGGTTAAGATGGACACATAATATATCTGTAGTAAAGAGAGTTCAGCTGTCGGTCTTTAGTGGAGTGCCTGGCAGTTAACGGATGTTGGATCCCGTGACTAAAGAGTTTAGTCACTTATTCACGTACCGTTAGAGCTTCAGAGCTACAGGTCCATGAGGTCCCCTTGGTAGCTTGAATTCTGTTGAGGATCAGTCCTTGGTATTGATTTGAAATGTTCAAATTGACAAGAGGTATTTTGATTATATATGATATAATCGGTATGATGTATAAGATACATCTAGTGGAGGATTGATGTAAATGAGATTTACATTAAGTACCATGGAATAGAGAAAGAACTATGGTTTATATGTTTCATAAGATGAAATATTAAAACTATAGGTTATAAATATAGTATGATAAGTTGGTTATCATTTATGTTTATAATAATATTATTTATTAGATAATTAATACTTTTTCTTTTAAATAACCAAAGTAGCGGGTAGTTATTAGATCATGCTAGCCATGAGTTTAAAAGGAAATTGGTTTTCCTACTTGAAAAAAAAAAGAGTTTTTTACAAACATTTGATAAGGTTTTGAGTTTTCTCTCGCGAAAAAGAAACTCACGAAGTCGTCATCTGGGCAGGCTAAACGACATCTGGGCGGGCTAAACGATCGTGCAGGTGCGAGCTAAATGATCATGTAGTGTTTACTAAATGATCGCATAGCTTTGCTAGACGATCGCTGGCTCAAGGTAAACGATCGTGTAGAGTCTGTAGGCGACAGACCGGGCTAAACGATAGAGNGCGACAGACCGGGCTAAACGATAGAGCTAAATGATCGCATATCTTTTGCTAGACGATAGCATAGCTTTATCTAAAAGATTGGGAATCGACCTATACGATAGGTCTCATCCATCTCCCACTTGCCCAGTCATGTACGCAATCATTGTTTCCTCCGTTTATCTACCTCATACCAAATCCAAACAGAGCCCACCCTCTGGATTCTCACACCGAGAATACCAAGGTCGCCTTGTTGGTGGTGTCAGACTTAACTCAACACCGTCGAGGTTTTCTGAAGCCCGTTCATGGTGCTCTGGAGGTTGTTCGCTGTTGCGGAGGAGATCATGACCGAGGAGATCATTGAGGACGAGCACGAAGTGTTCGTGCAGTGTTGCAGCCATGTAGATCGGATATTCAAGGTCGCTGTTGTTCGAGCGTTTGTGCACATCGAAGCGTGGAGACACATCTACCATTGTTCATAGAGTTTTTCTCCTTTATGCATTTTATAATTCGTGCTATAATTTCTCTGTATATTTGCATAACCGCTTGTATGCAAGTCGACTGTAAATGTTATGTTAATTCATGATTGTAATTTGGAATAGTCTTGTTCCACTGCTCATGGAAATCTCAAGTTTCAATTTCCTTCAATGAACCCACCGGATTACTACATGGGTTTGACTGAAGCCCAAAACGTCATTACAAATGATAGGGTCGAGGATCCGTTGTCTTTTAAGAAAGCAATGGAGGATGTTGACAAAGATGAATGGGTTAAAGCCATGAACCAGGAAATGGAGTCTATGTACTTTAATAACATCTGGGAGTTTATTGATCCACCTGATGGGGTAAGACCTATTGGGTGTAAATGGATCTTTAAGCGAAAGAGAGGTGTAGATGGAAAGGTGCAAACCTTTGGCTAGACTCGTGGCAAAGGATTATACCCATGTTGAGGGAGTTGACTATGAGGAAACTTTCTCACCTGTTGTCATACTTAAGTCTATCTAGATTCTTCTATTCATGGCCATATTTTATGATTATGAAATATGGCAAATGGACGTCAAGACTGCCTTTCTTAATGGTAATCTTGAGAAGACCATCTATATGACTCAACCAGAGGGGTTCGTAGTTCCAGATCAAGAGCAAAGGGTTTGCAAGCTTAATAGGTCCATCTAGATCTTGGAACATCAGATTTGACACTATTGTCAAGTCGTTTGCCTTTGATCAGAACGTTAATGAGCCTTGTGTTTACAAGAAAATCATCAACAGCTCATAGCTTTCCTGGTACTATATGTGGATGATATCCTACTCATTGGGAATGATGTAGGGTATCTGACTGACATTAAGAAGTGGCTAGCTGCCCAGTTCCAAATGAAAGATTTGGGTGAGGCATAATATGTTCTCGGGATCTTGATTATTCGAAATCGTAAGAACAAATGGTTAGCCCTGTCTCAAGCATCATACATTGATCAAATGTTGATCAGGTATAGGATGCAGGATTCCAAGAGGGGTTTATTACCCTTCAGGCATGAAATCGTTCTGTCTAAGGATCAATGTTCTAAGACACCTCAAGAGGTTGAGGAGATGAGACAGATTCCTCATGCTTCTACTGTAGGAAGCTTGATGTATGCAATGTTGTGTACTAGACTCGACATTTGCTATGCAGTAGGGATTATCAGTCGATATTTGTCCAGTCCAGGATTTGATCATAAGACAGCAGTCGAGATGATCCTAAGTATCTTCGGAGAATGAGGGACTACATACTTGTGTATGGAGATAAGGATTTGATCCTTACAGGATACACAGGCTCTGACTTTCTGACCGATAGAGATTCTCGTAAATCGACATCGGGGTCAATGTTTACTTGAATAAAGGGGCTGTAATCTGGCAAAGCATCAAGCAAGGATGAATCGCAGACTCCACAATGGAAGCCAAATATGTAGCGGCTTGTAAAGCAGCTAAAGAGGTTGTTTAGCTGAGGAAGTTCCTTTTAGATTTGGAAGTTGTTCCAAATATGGATTTGACTATCACTCTTTATTGTGATAACAACGGGTGGCAAATTCGAAGGAACCTTGGAGTCATTGTCAGGGTAAACATATCAAACAAAAATATCACTTGATCAGGGAGATTGTGAATCGTGGTGATGTGATAGTCACGAAGATCGCATCGGAGTACAACATTGTAGATCCCTTTACAAAGCCCTCACGACTAAAGTGTTCAAGGGTTACCTGGAGAGTCTAGGACTACGGGACATGTGGCATCTTGTCTAGGGCAAGTGGGAGATGATACTGGGGTATACCCTAGTTTATTGTATATTATATTGTGCATTAGTCTCCCGAGTCATTAGGACAAATGGGAGATTGTTAGGATTGGTTTCCTAATTCTCCCAGAGTCTTGTTGTTTTGTAAAGATACACTTTGTTTAATGAATAAAATAATTGTTATTTAATTCTGGCATTTACTCATATCCAATAAACAAAAAGCTCATTGGTTATCTTATGTAAACTTAAGCATGTATATGTGATATAAAAGTGGATCATGCCTTAAGTGATAACCTAAATAGGTCTGTAGTATAATGATTAAGGTGAGATAACTGATTCTGGTCACACTACGGATACGGCCCGCTTTGTAGAGGTTTGCAAGTGTTGTAAACTACTAAAAATGGTAGATCCTGACCATTCGTGTGGAGACGTGCGAACGGAGGTGTCCTATACAAAGAGTTTGTATAAGACCTGGACCACGAGATGACTAGACTCTGTATATAATGTTGTTGATACTAGAGACTTATATCTCACCTAAACGACCATAGGTGACACGACGAACACTTTAGCCAAGAGGGTCTTTGTAAATGGATCAGCTAAGTTGTCTTGGCAAGCAATCTGGGTGACGATGACATCTCCTCGGTGTATAATCTCTCTGATGAGATGGTACTTCCACTCAATATGCTTTCCCCTTTTATGACTTCGTGGTTCCTTTGAATTTGTAACTGCTCCACTATTGTCGCAATAGTGTAGTATATGGATATAGGTTTCCCTCCTATATCCATATACTATAGACCATTTTGGTTATCACCCAAAACATGATCCACTTATATCTCACCATATACATGCTTAAGTTACATACTAATAACTAGGGATTTTATGTTTATTGGTTTATGTAAAGCAAATAAAACAAACAACTAAGCAAAATCAAGATGTGAAGTAAAATATCATATACCATACAACACAAGCGTTCATACAAACTACAAGACATGAGACTTTAGGGCATCAACCCCAACAACTCCCTCTCCCTATTTCTCTCAGCCAAATACGTGATGAGAGGGGTTAGAGAAAGAGATGGTGCTCATTGATCTTCCTACTTGAAACACTGAGAGAATAGTTCTCTTTGGAAAAAACGAAAAGAGAAGAAAAGTTCTTCTCCTCCCTCTCCTCCTCTCCATCTCCTTCCCTCTTCCAAAACCCTAAGGCAGAGCCCATACCTTCTATCATTCTCAATCCCTAAGGAGAATACATGAGGCTCCATTTGATGGTATCCTTTTTGGAGAAGGAGATCCGTTCATGACTTGTTCGAGGGATTCTTGAAGAATAGTCTTCAAAGGTAAGAGTTTCTGTAATCCTAAATTTTCCTTTATTAATGCATGCTATAATTTATGTAAATGTATATCTTGTTCTTGATTTACTGTAAAACTTACATTCAATGAAAAATAGATTTGGGACGATCTTGCTTCCGCTCAAGGTTCTCTCCTCATAGAGTTCATTCACCTGGATTTAATAATACATATGCAGGTCGTTTACAAAGAGTTACCATACTAGTTACAACATCCGGTACCTCCTCAGCCTCCTAGTGGGTTGCAGCATAAACTCTACCTTGCTGTGAGGTCGCCCAACTACTCCTTTCTGCTTGGCTGCGGTAGTACCCTCTCCACCAGCCTCAACTACTCTAAGTTGATTCATTGTCTGAGAGGTCGTCCTTTACTGAGCCTGTGCCTCCTAAACTAACCGAGAGCATTCCCTTCTAAAATGATCAGTTTTCCTACACTAATAACAAACATTCGTTTCCACTGTAGCACGATCCTAAGTTGTTTTTACCACAACTTTAACATGGGGGTTTCCTGGTAGAACTAGTAACAGACTCATGGACCTTCCTGCTCGATCTCTGCTGACTCCTAGCTCCACTGCCTCTAGAGGGCGAAGATGATTATTTTATTTTTTTAGTATGTCACTTGTGCTCCAAAATTCGTATTAAAATATATGAGTTCGGATTAAAATTTATGTTTTCCCATTTTTACTCCAGTTAATTTATTAGGTCGTCCTTTAAATTTGGAGTAAATTTTTTCATCATCCAATATTTATCTATAAATTTTGGTAAACTATTTCTCATAGATTGCGATTGTGGGTCATTGCTATTTACATATATTTATTTTCACATGTACTTGGACATTGTTGAAGATATTATTTATTAAGGGAGATGTAGATAGTTGTTATGTTATATATTATTCAGTGTGAGTGTAATATGTTTAATATGAAATTAAATTTTTTTTCTTACTATAATATGAGAATAATCTTCAATTTATATTTTTTTTCGATGATGTTATTTTTTATACCTTGAATTATTAAAAAAACATACCAATAAAAATGTATGATTAACCTATAAAAAAAGCTTGATATTTCATTTTCAAGTGTAATTAGAGTACATAAGTTTTCAACACTTTCATTTGAAACGACAAATAATTTTTTGTTGAATTTGAGGTACAAGATGTAATAAATTATTATTTTATTAAATTTTGTGTAAAATGTAAATTTTAACCTTAAGGGAAAGACTCAGTGTTAAAAAACATGGTAAATAAATCTTTAAAAAATTAGTTGGTAAATAAATTTTAAAGAAATAATTGGTAAATAAATTTAAAAACTTAGTTGGTAAATAAATTTAAAAAATAGTTGGTAAATATTTTTTCTAAAAAAATTAGTTGGTAAATAAATTAAAAAAAGAAACTTAGTTTGGTGTTTAAAAAGGGAAAAAAATGTTTTCCAAATTTTAAGATTATTTGGTGTTAATGTTTGAGTACTATGTACTTGTGTTTGTTAGACGTATTTAAATAATAATATGTATAATTAAAGTATGGGCTATGTCACACCCCTTCCTAGACTACCTTTTTTAACCTAGAAAGAGGTGTAAAGACAACAGATGTCAACCCTCTTCTGACATCCACTGCCCGTCTCAACTCGTGGAACATATTCTTTCTTGACCTTTGTGCACCTGATATACAATTTATAAGCATATATTCTTCTATACACTCCCCACAACAACACACAGCTAAACTGAGATACACGCATATATACATACACCAAAATGATTTATATAAATTATACAACAGTGGTTCCCATCTCAAAACTACCCTTGCCCATACTATATACATGAAAGGTTAATTTAAAACAAACATGTTAACCACTTAAGCTTCTCTTCTTCCTTTAGCACTACGAGTATGTGTCAAACTGGCAGATTAGCTAGTCTATGGGAGTTGACCGTTACCCGGAGGAAAAAAACATTGGAAATGGTGAGCTAAATGCCTAGTGAGTGACTTCTTAAAACATGTTGTTTAGTAAACATGGTACAAAAACATATTTGTACTTAAACATAAACTTATTAAACTCAAGGTTAAACAATCATTAAAAGCATCAGAAACATAACATCTTTGAAAGTGCCTTTAGAAACCCTGAAAACTCGAATGACCTTCAACTCATTTGAAAATCATCATCCTCTAGCTTTAGTTGAGGGAGAGCCCTATTGTTCGATCGTTCAACGTCGAATTTCTTAATTGATGTAGATTAATCTCAATACTATTAGCGTCGATAACATAGAACCTATGTGCACATGGTCAGCTCCAAAGGCTACTCATATGCCATAGATACCGTTAACCTTTAGGTATCAAGAGAACCATATATCTTCATACCTTCAGTATCGGGTTTCCTCGAGAAAACATTGTAAAATATTTGTTCAAGTTAAACTTAGTATTCTTAAGCATAAAGCATTTCAATAGAAATATATCATAAGCATAGAAATCATCGAAAAATAGTTCAAATCAAGGAATGCTAGCTAACATATGATTTCTATCATTTAAACTCAAGTATGCTTCATAAATCTCTTTTTAAAGTTCATCATACTTGGGCTCAAAGGCTTGCTTGAGAAACTAGAAAAGCAAACTTAGAAACTTATAGCAAAACTCACTAAAATGCATGCTCATTTCACTTTAAACCTCAAATCTTGGAAAGTAGAAGGACTATGCATCCACATACTAACTTTATACTTAATCATACATTGGAAAACTAATTAGTAGAAATCATGTTTTGAAAGAGTAAACATCATTGTAAAATAAACATCCATGCGTTGGAAACTCATTAAAACATGGGCCTTAACTCATGGACAACAATGCAAGTTCAACTTAATGAAAACTAGTCACTCACTGTCTTAGGTTACTTCCTGAAAGAATTGTTGGTTTCTCCTATATATGTGTGCCCTGTGATAACAATATGAACCTTTGGTTAACCTCACTAGCTCCTTTTTTAGTCTATCTTTAACATTCAAGCTTAACATTACACTTAAAGCTTCCGCACAACTCACCAACGCCTAACCTATCTCCATGCATCATCAATGCTTAGGCAAATTTACCTCATAACTTAGTGAATGGGTGGCCACATGCACACAGGTGCTCACTAGGCACTTGAACATGCCTACCTTGCCTAGGTATTGGGCACTTGCTAACAAAACCCCTTAGCATGCCTCAATCGTTTCCTCTTTCCCTGCACAACCTCACACTCAATGGCCAATGCTTGCATACACCCGTGTATGCCCTTGCCAACACGTGCGCTCACCCATACACAACTTCAACCGGTCACCTACTTTCTTATCTTTGGCTTGTAGTTGCCTGCTTGTTAATCCAACCCAGATTTCCTGATTCAACTTTCAGCTTAAATAACTTAAATTCCAAACATTTTCTAAAAGTTAAGCCTCCAATTCCTCTTGATGAGTTCAAAATTCTTTAATCTGAGAACTTGGAACACGAGAGAAATGGCCAATTCATGTGAATTTTCGTGTGAACTTGGAACACGAGAGAAATAACAAATTCTTTAATCTGAGTTCCAATTCGTGTGAATTTTCTATTGAAAGCCTAGGATCATCTTCCGCACTTATGGAACTTCATATTGGCAACAACTCCTTCCTTTTTGCACGAGAGAAATGGCCAAACCAAGCTTCTTCCTCACAATATCCTTTTATAATAAGAGTTGCATGATCAGATGGTCTACTAGAGTGACATCTAGGCCACTATTCTTTGCTTAAGGCTTTTAATCAGGCCACAGTAACGTGATTTGTATGTATGATATTCAATGCTCATGATGATGCGATACTACTACTATTTATGCATTAATTAGAGATGCTTAAGTAGTATGCCCTGCGTTGTCACAAGTTTCCTTACGATGGAACCAATTGTAATTCCACTGCAAGTTTCTCAGTGTGATCCGAGGTCGAACACGGGGAAGTGGTGTCGGTTATTGTGGTATGTTCATGGTATGCGATCGGGTTTTTCAATTCTTTATAAAAGTGTGTACAGTATGTAAATTACAGTAAAATAAAGGAAAGCAGTAAGATGCGATAAAACATGAAAATACAATAAATCTAAACTAGATGTTACAAGATACACGGTTTATGTGCAAGATACTAGAATTAAGGCTGGCTGTGAAGGTTGTGCAAAGACGTGGAATGCGACGACAAGTCTTTTACTAAGTTTTTTTTTTCAAATGAAAGTAGATGCATTTTTTGAAATACTGCATACTTTTGAGTTCATCTGCGCAGACCTTCCCCACCCCCAAATTTAAAGATGAGCAAGGTCCTCATTGCGTTGTTTGGATAGACTAGACAAACATTTAGAAGAAAATTTCAAAAAGAAGGTTTGAGTAGGACTTTGAAAGATAAAAGGTAAAGTACTGCTAAATTAAGAGTTAACGAAGTGTTAGTCAAAATTTACTAAGTATGGGAAATGTTTCTAAGTGTAATATATAATACATCATAGCAACACAATGAAGATCGTAAAAATACAAGAGTACAAATATAGCAAAGATTAACAAAGGAAGATAAAGAAAGAAGCACAGGCTAAGAGTAGAAGGAATTATGTACTTTGGTTGTATTGACTATTAACAAAGTATGCAAATATATTAAAAATGATCGCAATACAAAATTTTCTCATGCCTGTTACAAGAGTCAAAAGAATTTGGTGAAGTTACAATTTAAATCGGAAGGGTGCATGATTCGCAATTCATGTCATGCTTTCAATAAATGCAGATACATTTTTGCTGAGGATGGGCACACGCATCCATCCCCGCGCACATCCCTTAACTAAATACATTTCGTGAGGATACCTCAACATAGTGTATTTCAATTAAGACTGGGCAAAGGATGCATATGTGCATAACACACCCCTTACCGCAATGTATTTGGGTGTATTAGATGCATACCTCCTCTTCTTTCTACTTACTACACCCATCTTCTCGTTAGATACCAGTTTATTTTCCTCTCTTCCTAATGCAAGTTAAAAAGGTCTTGTGGTGATTTATCGAACCTTCACAAAGTCATGCATCCATGCTACTACATTTAACGTATGTAAACATATGAAACTTCTAGAACATTAAGGCCTAATCCTATTAAACAGTGATCATAAAATGAAACAAACAGTAAAAGAAAGCTATAAAGAAAGAAAATAAACATAGATAGGAAAGCCGATTGAAAGAAGTTCTTAGGGTTACCGCGATCGCTTGCCCTGCAAGCATATTAATCCAGCTTGCCCAAATCAATGGTGTCCATGCGCCGATCGAAGTCACCCCCATAGTAGGGTTTGATTCGCTAACCATTGACTTTGAATGCACTTTTCCCATCCAAAGTTGTTAATTCCACTGCACCGTGAGGAAATATGGTCTTGATCCGGAATGGCCTGAACCATCGAGATTTTAGCTTCCCAGGGAACAGTCGCAGACATGCGTTGAATAACAGTACCTACTGGCCTTCGGTGAATGTTCGGTTGTTTATGCGTTCGTCATGCCATTTCTTGGTTTTCTCCTTATATATCTTGGCATTCTTATAGGCATCCCTTCGCCATTCGATCAACTGATTCAATTGTAACTTCCGAACTTTCCCCGCACTAGCTAAATCGAACTTCAGTTTCTTACATGCCCACATTGCCTTGTGTTCTAGCTCAGGCGATAGATGACAAGCTTTTTCGAAGACCAAGGCATACGGGGACATACCAATTGGTGTTTTGTAGGCAGTCCGATAAGCCCATAGTGCTTTGTCAAGCTTGGTTGACCAGTCACTCTTGGTAGTATAAACTACCTTCTACAAGATAGTTTTGATCTCTCTGTTAGAAATCTCTACCTGCCCATTAGTTTGGGGGTGGTAAGCAGTTGCCACTCGATGGCTGACGTTGAATTTAGTCAGCAGGTTAGCAATTATGCGGTTGATGAAATGAGAGCCCTCATCGCTGATTAAGGCATGTGGCGTTCCATAGCGCGCAAAAATGTTCTTTTTCAAAAACTTCGCCATAGTGGCTGCGTCATTCTTGGCACATGCGATGGCCTCAACCCATTTTGAAACACATAATCAACCGCAAACAGGATATATTGATGACCTTCAGATGGTAGAAATGGGCCCATGAAGTCAATTCCCCATACATCAAATAATTCAACTTCTAAGATTGACGTCAATGGCATTTCATTTCTTTTGGACATATTTCTTGTCCTTTGGCACCTATCGCATTGCATAACATGGGCATGGGCATCTTTGAATAGAGTTGGCCAAAAGTAGCCGCACTATAAAACTTTTACTGTAGTCCTTTACCTCTCAAAGTGTCCTCCATATGGGGACTCATGGCAGAGTTCTAAAATGCTCTTGGCTTCGTGCTCAAGGACACATCGACGTATTATATGATCAGGTCCTTGTCGATATAGAAATGGATCAACCCAGAAATAAAATTTTGCGTCATGTCTTAGCTTCTTCTTCTGTTGGTAGGTATAATCATTTGATAGTTGACTGCAAACTATAAAGTTTACTATGTTCGCATACCAGGGAACATTAATGCCTACTGCCATCAGCAGCTCATCGGGGAATCTTTCCTCAATATCTTTTTCTGTCCCTTGAACCTCGCAATTTTCCAGTCTTGACAAATGATCGGCAACTTGGTTTTCGGTGCCCTTCCTATCTTTAATTTCTAGGTCAAACTCTTGCAGAAGCAACACCCACCATATCAATCTTGATTTTGCATCCTTCTTCGTCATTAGATACTTAATCGCTGAGTGATCTATATACATCACCACATTTGTTTCGATCAGGTACTATCGAAACTTCTCCAGTGCAAATACCACTGCAAGCATTTCTTTCTCTATGGTCGTATAGTTCTCATGTGCGTCATTCAGTGTTTTACTTGCATAATAAATGGGATGCAAAACCTTTTCCCGGCGTTGACTCAAAACTGCGCCCACAGCATATCCGCTAGTGTCACACATTAATGCAAAGGGTTGCGTCTAATCTGGCGCAACTAAAATCGGAGTGGAGATAAGTGCATCTTTTAATGTGTTAAATGCTTTAGTGCAGGCCTCATAACTTTGTACTCGCGGTCAACTTCAAGAAGTGCACTAAGGGGTCTTGCGATCTGAGAGAAATTGTGAATAAATCTTCTATAAAATTTTGCATGACCCAGAAAGCTTCTTAGTGTCTTTACATTCACTGGTGGGGGTAATTTGGAAATTGTGTCGATTTTTGCTTGATCAACTTCCAATCCTACCTTGGAGATTTTGTGGCCCAGAACTATTCCTTCCTCCACCACGAAGTGGAATTTTTCCTAATTCAGTACAAGATTTGTTTCTACGCATCTCTTCAAGACTTTTTCAAGGTTGGTCAAACATGAGTCATATTTACTGTCGAAAACTGAGAAATCATCCATGAAAACTTCGACTGACTCCTCCAAGTAATCCGAAAATATTGCCATCATGCATCGTTGAAAAGTGCCTGGTGCATTATAGAGTCCAAATAGCATGCGTCGGAATGCACACGTACCAAATGGGCATGTGAAGGTTGTCTTGTCCTAGTCCTCCGACGCAATTACTATTTGGTTATATCCTGAATAGCCATTAAGAAAGCAGAAAAATCCGTTCCTTGCAAGTCTGTCCAACATTTGGTCAATGAATGGGAGTGGAAAGTGATCCTTTTTAGTGGCCAAATTTAGCTTGCGATAGTCCATGCAAATTCTCTACCCCGTAGTTGTCCTTGTGGGAACCAATTCATTCTTGTCATTAGTGATGACTGTCATCCCCCCTTTCTTTGGAACACACTGCACTGGGCTTACCCAGCTGCTATTGGATATTGGGTAGATGACACCGACATCCAGCCACTTCACTATTTCTTTCTTTACAACCTCCTTCATGGCAGGGTTTAAACGACGCTGCCTTTCAACTGATCCATTCTTTCCTTCCTCTAGACGAATCTTGTGCATACAATATGAAGGACTAATTCCTCAAATATCTGCCAAGGTCCATCCTAAAGCTTTTGCATTGTTTCTTAGGATCCGTATGAGAGCATCTTCTTTCTCCTTACTTAGTGATGCAAAGATGATAACTGGTAATGTATCGTTACTTCCTAAGTAAGCATACTTTAAGTGCACTGGCAACGGCTTTAACTCTAACACAGGAGGCTCTTCTAAGGATGGCTTAATACACTGCAAAGTCCGTTCAGATAACTTGAGTGATTCGAAATTAGATTCAACATGAATTGCAGCGCAATCTTCCTCTACTAATGCATCGTCTTCAAAATCTTCCTCCTCCATTTCTTTCAGGGTTTCGTGCAGCTGTTCTCCTTGCAGTTCCTCGATGTATTGGCAGTTTTCTATATCTCCTGGATATTTCAATGCATTGAGTACGTTGAACTTTACCTCTTGATCATCAACCCGGATGGTCAATTCTCCCTTCTGTACATCGATCAATGCTTGCCCTGTGGCGAAAAATGGGCATCCCAAGATGATAGAGATTTCTCTATCTGCCTCATAATCTAATATAATGAAATCTACGGGGAAGATAAACTTGTCTACCTGCACGAGAACATCTTCTATCTTGCTCTCTAGAAGCTTTATTGATCTATCGACTAACTGTAATGTAATCGTGGTTGGTCAGGCTTCGCCGATGTCTAGCTTCTTAAAGATTGACAAGAGCATCAAATTTATGCTCACCCTTAAATCACACAATGCGTTCCTGACCATCTTCCCTCATATGGTGCAAGGTAATGTAAAAGTCCCAAGATCCTTCATTTTAGCAGGGAGATTATTTTGAAACAAAGCGCTACACTTGTATGTTAGTGCAACTGTTTCATTTTCTCTAATCTTTCTCTTGTTGGCTAGAATGTCCTTGAGGAATTTCACATAACTCGGCATCTACTTTAATACTTCTATTAAGGGAATATTAATATGCAGCTGTCGAAGACCGTCTAGGAACCTCTGAAATTGTTTACTATCATCTTTTTTTTTCAGCCTAGATGGGAAGGTGGAGGATCCTGACGCGTTTCCTGCTCACTTTGCTGCTTAGTGAGGTTCTGTGCTTGTTGTACGCTGTTGGTTGCAGGCTGCGATGATTGAGAATTTAAGTCTTGAGAAGCTTCATCTTTCGTAAATAATCTTGCTTCTGAATTAGGGTTGCTTTCGTTATTTTGTACTTGGTCATCATCAATAGTTAACTCAGTTGGTACTGATGCCGCATCTGGTACCTTCGGCGCAATGGGAGTTGTTGTTCTACCGCTCCACAATGTCACGGCATGACATTGTTCTTTACCTTTTGGCCCCAATATTTCTGAACTGCCTTGTGATGTATCAGGTGTTTTCTTCTTTAATTCTCTTGCAAGCTGATTTATTTGGTCTTCTAATTCTTTGAGAGAGTCAGCTTATGACTGTCTCATTGCCTCGCTTTTTTCAATGTAATGTTTTAGTGACATTTCCAGAGACAAGGTACTGCGAGAGGTATTATATGCAAACAGTTGGTCGCATGGCTGTGTACCCTGAAAATCATTTGGACTACAGTTCGGGGTAGTGAAGACCGGAGGGTTGCCTTAATCCTCTTAATAACTAAATTGATAGAAACTATGGCCTTCGTGACAGAGATTCTCATCCAAACCGAAAATTGGGTGATTCCCCCAATCATGGTTGTGGTCGTTGCCCCATGATTCATCATAAATAGCATATACGGGTTGTTGATCCCATGGGCAGACATCTACTGGATGTGCTTTTCCCCATTGAGTGCAATCCATAGCTGTCATATGAGTCACCGTGTTAACTTGTGCTGCTCCCTGGGAGAGAGTTTTCTGCTGATTAGCCACCATTTGGAGGAGCGATGTCATCATGGTCATTTGCTCGATCAATGCGATCATTGTGTCTGTTGGCACATCGGCCCTCTCTACTCTTTCTGGTTCCAGAAATCTTACCTCAAGCCCATTATCAATTCATTCGTCAGAATGTCGTAATATACGATCCAAGATGCCCTTTGCTTCCGTATATGACTTATTCATTAATCCTCCCTCTGCAGAGGAGTCGGCAACTGCTCGCGTTGATGAGTCTAGGCCATTGTAAAAGTTTCCATCAAGATACTATCAGGAATCCCAATATCCGGACAGTTATTTACTAACTGTCGGAATCGCATCCAAGCGGTGCTCAGGGTTTCATAACTCTTTTGCTCAAAATTTGACACCTCTCTTTGCCTCCTTATGTTGACAGATAAGGGAAGAATCTCTTCATGAACCTATCAACCAATTGTCCCCATTCATGAATTTAGCCCGGCTCTAATGCTTGAGCCCATCTATTTGCTTCATCCCGTAATGTGTACAAGAATAGATACAGTTTAAGATTTTCTTAAGTTACACCAGGCGGAGAGAATTCGCTACATATGTCTGCGAAGTTTGTTAAATGTGCGTGTGGGTCTTCTCCCTATAATCTTCCGAATTGTCCCACATTCTGAATCATTTGCAGCATGATCGGTTTTATCTTGAAGCTTGCATTCCCCTCAACTACTGGTTTTGAAATTCTTGGTGAAAAATTGTAAAGATCTGGTGTTGCTTACTCTCTCATAGGGATGTTCTGATCAACGGCAAGAAAAACAGGATCTTACACTGGTAAATCTCCCCTCAGGTTTCTAGTAGAAGCCATATTCTCTTCAACCATACTTCTTTACCAGTTAATTCAACCCTGATGAACTCTACGTGAAGAATATACTTGATCTCTAGGTCCACTTAGAGTTACCAGACCACCCCCAATACTTCTAAGTCGTCAGACTTCTCTCCGCGTTGAACAGTCAGTACAAAGAGATCTATCCTGCACATAACATGAAAATATTCAACATTAACCGTCGACCAGTTCCCTAGCAACGGCGCCATAAACTTGTAATGTGATTTGTATGTATGATATTCAATGCTCAAGATGATGTGATACTACTACTATTTATGCATTAATTAGAGATGCTCAAATAGTATGCCCTGCGTTGTCACAAGTTTCCTTACGATGGNGATACTACTACTATTTATGCATTAATTAGAGATGCTCAAATAGTATGCCCTGCGTTGTCACAAGTTTCCTTACGATGGAACCAAGTGTAATTCCACCGCAAGTTTCTCAGTGTGATCCGAGGTCGAACATGGGGAAGTGGTGCCAGTTATTGCGGTATGTTCATGGTATATGCGACCGGGTTTTTCAATTCTTTATAAAAGTGTGTACAGTATGTAAATTACAGTAAAATAAAGGAAAGCAGTAAGATGTGATAAACATGAAAATACAATAAACCTAAACTAGATGTTACAAGATATAGGGTTTATGTGCAAGATACTAGGATTAAGGTTGGCTGTGAAGGTTGTGCAAAGACGTGGAATGCAACGACAAGTCTTGTGAATAGATTAGAAAGAGAAAGATAAGTATTACAAACAACGCAAGTTCTTAATCGAATTAAAGGTACAAATACTGTTCTGCTCTTCTTTTGGCATACGTCTTTCAGTGATCGGCCGCGTCTCCCACATGTCTGTGGTGAAACAGAGTCTAACGTAATGAACGCAAGGTTGCTTCCATGTCTGGAAGTACTACTCGCTTTAGTTAACGCACTCTTCTGACCTTCTCTCGATAGATTAGAATAACATCTTCACTTCTGCTCTCACAAGTGAAGATGTCGTCTAGCATATTTTAGCTAAACGTATTTGATAACTTTAATACATATTAAGTTCTTGGTGATTCATATTGCCCATTAAGAGATTAAGAAAACATCATGGAGAAAGTGACTAATGGGTGAACGGAAATAGACAGAGAATGGTAAATGAAATCTATCAAAACATTTAATATTTCTACTAAGTGTTTGACATGATGTGTGAATGTAGAGATAAAGAAAACATGGAATACAGTGAAAGTGAGATAGAACAGATACAATCAGGTGCCAATGTCTTGGCACAGATTCAATGGAGATCTGCTTGCCGGATAGGATGGTTTTATGGTAGGAAGAGCTTCCCTCTCAGGCTTGCTCCATCTATAGCAGGGGTCTTTGCACAAAGCTTCGATCGGGTATACAGCTGGTCGGATCTAAGATTTACCTCTCGGCCTTATCTCTTTCTCTTCTCGGATTTCTTCTTTTCAGCACTCAGCTCAACTTTTTTCTCTCTAAAATCTTACAGCACTTTGCCCAGTATCAAATAACATCCTTTTCTCTAAATTCGTTGGGGTATTTATAGGAGCAGATCCTTTGACTCGGGCCATGTGGTCCCCACTTGATGGTTATGGTAATTCCACAGATGGAGGGATATATTCCTTCTATTATGCAATCAGACCATCAATTCTGTACAACCGTTAGTTGTACACGTGTCTCAATCCTCTGCTTTCACGTTGCTCGGTTGCATCTTTCAATCATAAGTTCGCATGCAGTGTTTGTTTTTATTACCGCATATGGTCGTAGCATAGCTCTGGACCTACTATCGCATTGCACCGTTACTTTGGTAATTGTCTCTTCAAGGTTGATTGACGGGCGCAATATGATAGAGATGCGTTGATTAGTTTCTCGTGAGCTTTGAGCGCAAGAGGTGACTTGGTCTCCTGCAAAACAGAGTAAAGTTTGGCTTGTCTTCCATCTTTTTGGTATTAGTGGGTGTAATTGCAAACATTTATAATTATTTTCATACTAAGTTAATTTTCATACAATTGGCGAATAATTACTAACTTTTGACTGCAATATCTAGATAAGATGGCATAAATAACTTGTATTTCTACAAGTTATCAGCCACTTAGCCCACTAACCAGATGATTAAGCCAGATGCTTCAGCCTCACTCCCACGCATAGGCTGATGACCATGCAAGCTTCCCTCACGACGAACACCTGTTCCATCCAATGCCCCAATCGCCTTAGGCGCTTACGTAAGGCTTGTTGCTCACCAACACTCTAAATAACCTCTATAGCACACCTTAACGCCCTTTGTGCCCACACCCAAATCCTTGGGCAGCCACATGCTAACCTCTAAGTCTCTCGACCAACGTATGCCTTGCTATTGCTTAGCGCTCTGGCCTAGCCATGGCCATCACTTAGCCTTATGCCTTGTCCCACACCTACACTACCCTCTTTAACATCACTTGGCACCCCTTCAACGTCACTCACCTATGTCATCACCTAAACCTTGGACAACCTCCTCTCTTTTCAGCCAACGCCCATTTTCATGCCTTGGCACCCCATAGGCACTTGCCATGGCACTTGATGGCTCGCGTGTCACCCACCTTGGGCCACACTAACCTCCATTGAGGCTATCATCTACTTCTCCTCAATCACACCATGTCCATGCGTTGGTATCCATCTAGCCTTACGCATAGGCCTTTACTAACCTCTTATAGGGCTAACACATGCTTTTTTTACAGCCACGACCAATGTCTCACTCGATAGGCACAACTAGCCTTTACATGGCCCTTCAGCGCATGCCTCATGCCGCACTTAGCGAATTTTCTCCTTTGAGTCCTTAGGCGCATAGCATGGCAAGACTTCCATTTTCAAGTTCTCCTATTTTTCTTCTAAGTGCCAAGACTTCCTAATTCATCATTGGAAAATTTCCTTCACTCTTAAGCCTAACTTAGCTTCCTTCTTACCTACACTTCTCAAAATCTCACTAAGTATGGAATACCTCTTCATACTACCCGAGATCATTCTTTCCTAGCACTCAGAGAAATTTTTCTCCTTCTCAACACTCCTATACATTCACATTACTCATAACATAGTATGCAACTAGGTGAACAAATATAAGCATCACATATAAATTTAAACATGCTTACATATTAAAGTAGGATCTAGGGTTTATAGGCTATGTTATGTGGATTAATAATTTATCACATTGGGTTATTTTATTAGATTGGGCCCTATTATATGATCTAATTAATTAAATCCGTATATTCCTAATTGCGTATAGACTTAATGGGTAGAGCCCATTCCTAGTTAATTAGGGTTTAATGGGAACCCTAATTGAACTAGTATATGAAGGGACCTTAGGGCTATGGTCCCCAACATACCAAAACAATAAGCACTTCGTCTCTCTTTAATCCCATCTAGTGAGAGATCCCATTTAGGGCATTTGGAGTTTTGGTTGTGGAAGAAAATAGTTGCCTTATAATTGCCATCAAGTTTACAACAAAATATTTTTAAAATTTTTAATTAATGATATAAAATAAAATTAAATCATTATTAAATTATTTAGAAATTAGAAATTAAGGAAAGAGAGAAAAGCAACAAATAAACCAATTCTTTTTTATTTCATATTTTAGGAAGAAAAATAATTAGATGTATCCTAAGTTGTATCTATCTTTGTGTATTCTACTAAATTGTTCATCCATAATTCTTATTTGATAAATTCCTCAATTCTTTATGAAATATTTTATTTTATTTTATTATTATTTTTTTTTTTTTTTTTTTTTGAGTGAATGATGAGATGAGATGAATAAAGCCCAAATATTACCCTCTTATGAATGAAAATTTACGGACATGTATCATTCCGTTGGGAACATAGTCCTTAGTCCTTATTTATTTATTTATTAGATTTTATTTTAAATAATAAATTTCCAATTCTGTTCAACTATTTAAATTTTATTTTTAAGTTATTGTAGATCGTAACATATTTAAATCTATAATAACTCTTTTTAGTTTCCACGACTAACTTTAAACTGCTTTCGAAATTCCATTAAAAAAAATTGCTTTCGAAACTAATAACAAAATTTAAATTTAAACTAAATATATAGTTGTAGGATGTGATTTTCGAAGTAATTTAATTCGTTGAAATGAATTTTATGTTTTTTATTTAAGCATAGTGAGTATAATCTCTAATATTTGGTCATGTTTTCTTCTCAAATGTATAAACTTAATTTTTAAATTTGTTGATCTTCTTATACGATAGATCCATGAACTTGTTGATTTTCTTAGATGATTGACCTTTAAATTTAATGATCTTCTTGAAATTATCGATCTTTAGGCTTGTTAATCTTGTTGTTTAACTAGGTCAACCTCTAGCTTGTTGATCGATTAAAAATGTTTTAACTAAATTGAAAATCTTTTAAATGAAAAATGCCCAACACAAGTACACAGTGTCTATGAATAATAGGGGCGAATCCACGTGAGGGCAACGGAGTACATGTCCCCTTAATTGATTTCAATTATACATGTGTTATTATTTTTTAACTAATAATACTCGATTTAGATGTTACGACAATATATTTTATATTTATTTAAATGTTAAATTTCAAATTTAGTCTATGAGATTTTTAAATTGTGTTTAATAAATCTCTAAAATATTAATTTTGCGTCTAATAAGTCATAAATGTCTAACATATCCTCAATTTTATATACAATAGATAGTACTCATTGTTTTTTTTTTTTTAATTTATACAATAGGACCTATAAGACACGAAGTTAAATTTATATATGATATAAAATATAATTTTTAACATTTTCAAATATATATGTAAGAGATCTATTAGATATGAACTTGAAATCATAAAAATATATCAAACACAATATAAAATTTGGGGATCTATCATATACATTCTAAAGTTCAATGATTGTATATAAAAACAAATTTAGAAATACATAGGCTAAACTTCAAACATGTTTGTGCTCTTTCTTTTTTAAAATAAATATAGCCCAATATGAAAACTATGTAACTTAACTCAAATTTAATGCATTGGTGAACCGGCCAAGTCAACACCTGTTCGACCTTCTAAGAAGTATCTTTAGGAGACTAAGCCATCAAACCTATATTTCTATGGTTGTTGTGAACTTAGGTAATTAAGAAAACAATCTCATGGTTCTAAGATTTTAAAGATTTTACCCTATATTTGGAGACAAAAACATAGTCTTATTTCTAGGCTTTTTTCTTAAATGGCTTTTATGAGAATCAAAGTTCACCTAACCCTTTCAGTATTAGATTCAATTTTTGTATATTAATCTAAATGATCAATCTAAACTATTGATGATGAAATGAAAATCAATAAAAATAAATTTAAGCTTTGAATTGAGTCAAGTCACTTTATTTTACATGTTAGACCTTATTCATTATGATATTTACATATTTGAATCTCAAAAGAAGGGTTTGCTCATGATTAAAGAAACATTTGATAAAATTGAAATAAGTAAAATTTCATGATTCACTTGGTGGAAAAAGGAACCACAATTTCTAGGTGTTAGATTAAATTATGGTGATAAAAGAAGTAAGTATAGGAATAATTAAAATGAGAACACCAAAATATTGCAAAACTGATTTGAGTTGAGATGAGTAAGAAACAAGAATTTGAAACTAAAACTGATTTATTATGTCTACCGTTGTGAAATGGACTAAACATACAAAAATTAATAAAATACATAAATCAAACTAAAATTAAACTTAATAAAATGAAGAACAAGACAAAGAAACTTGGATCTATCTTGATTCAATCTTTGTCAATACGAATCAAAGTATAACAATCCCAACTTTTGAAGGAGACTGAAGTGCTACCGCTCGAATCTTTAAGAATGAAGTACAAATTTTTTTTTATTTGCCTTTTCATGGAAAATAGGCCTAATTACACATTTGTCTAAATTTTTCCTTTTTTTTTTTTTTACATGAATAACTTAATAACTATTATTTTACACAAAACTCTCATCCAATTTATTTTTTCATCATTCTTTCCAAAACGGTTTTCCTTTCAAAAACGTACACAAGTAACCTCTATACCTTTCTTAAGAGGAAGAAAAGCCTGATGAAGAAGGCCTACGACCTTTCCACCCTTTGCATGTTCAAACTTGTGTTTTACTCGCTTCTGATTGTGACCCAGCTGCTCAGTTCGAAACCAATCGCTCTTTCTCCAAGCAATCACACAACTCTTCTCATGATCTCAACCGATTCTTCTCCCACCGCAAGAACAAAATGGTAACACATACATCTAAACAGCGCCACAATGCTGAGGATCGTGTCACATCTCGTCTCAGGTTTAGGTAAGATAATCTAGGATGGGGTGTGACACATCACCACCTTGATTTTGATTCAATTTATGGAGGTCGATTACCGTCACTTGATTCAGGAACCATCTGGTCAATTTGACATATCACAGTTTTTAATCGAGCAAAATATATTTGAATACAATGTCATGGATTTTTAATCTCTATTGAAGGAAGAGATTCTTGAAATGTTGGTTCATAAGCATCCCTTTAATTTTGATTCTAAACCCATTACATAGTTTCTCCACGAGAGTATTCTCACTCTCTTCTTCTTTGTAAATGTATTGATTTTAGTATGATGAAATTCAAACTTTCCTTTTTTTTTATGACAAATTTTGGTCAAAGAAAAACATATTTGACTTCCATGTGACATCAATAATAAATTTATACTTTTCGAAGAGAGAAGACCAACAAAACAAAGAAAAGGTATTTTGATGTCTAAGTCAATAAGAAAATTGTAAATTAGGGAAGAAGTTAGAAGTTTAAGTTATCTCATATGGAGTTATAATGATATATTTATAGGAGATTTGATCCATAGTTTATCTTAGTCCAACTAGGATTATGGTGATGAGTTTTCCTAATCCAGCTAGCTTATCTCTCAAGCCAGATGGGCCCAGGCGTGCATTTAGCATGTCCTGTTCATCTTTGAACCTTGGCCTCGGCCTCATTCTTGATCGATGTCGGGATCAAGGCAGACGGGCTCAACAACCTTGCTAGGCACGCTAGGCCTAGTTATGCTGGGTTTTTGGTGATTGGTCTAACATAAGAGGCAGTCGAGACTGACCACGTCCATTTTGTCCTTGGGCCTATCCTTTCAGTTTTCTCTTGCTCTCTTTTGATTATTTTATTCTTGATTCTAGAATCCACCCATACCACTCATTAACTCTAATTTTCTAATGAGATTCATTGATGAGATACAACCTATACCAAAATAAATTTCAATCAACAATGAGATCATTTAAATTTTGGTGAGAGAAGAACATCTGACACCAAATAAAATTTTAAAGACATCAAACATCGTGTAGATTAGACTCAACCAAAAAACACAATAGAATATGTCGAAATTGTTACGAAAACAACAATTAAAGAATATAAAAGAACATAAAAGGATCGACACATATACGTAGTTCACTAATGATGTGTTAGTTATGTCCATGGAAAAGAGTGAGAACAATATTATTAGAGAAAATATTTTTTGAATACACAAACGACGTTTCTAGGGTTTAGTGCACTACTTTAAACCTTAAGATCATAATTGTAAACAACTACAAATAAATAAATATGCTAAATATGAATTCCGAATAGATTTGACTTCGCACTTGGTTGTTCGGCGCCAACAAATAAATTCAAGGCATTCCAATAAAAATCTATTCTGAAAAGTGGAATGGAAGATGTTGCAACAAAAAACCCATATATAATAGATGAAATTTGGGAAAAGAGTTCAAGTGAATAACATACGTGAAGAGCTTCTATGTCCGATTACACAATACTTTCATATTGAAGTTGGCCTTTTTTATTACTATGTAAATGTAAAACAAACCTTTGTATGGCTCTATGCCCGATTGCTTCATGAATTCAATATCATCAACCTGAAATTAAGCAACTTCAGCTAACAAACTTTTAGTCCAGCTTCTTACATTACAATTGTATAAAATATGCATACTAGTTTATCAGAGGATTACCAAAAAAGCAGCTACTTAATTTAAATACCCAATGGTTAGGAGTGCAACGAAAAATCGAAAAACCAACCAAACCAATCCAATGGTTTGGTTTGGTTTTTTAGTATAAAATTGAACATCTTGATTTATATTTGGAGAAAACAAAAAATATTGGTTTGGACCGATTTTTTATTTAAAAAAACCAATAAAAATCGAATCAATCCAATAGGATATATATACCCTTAAAAAAAACCATCTTTTAGTATTTTAATTATTATGGTGTATGTATATTTGTTGTGTTTAGAAAAAAGACCAATTATTATGGAGCTTATATATTTTTTATTTAGAAAAGTGTCAAAAAAAAAAACAAAATGTCAAATTTTAATTTATAAAAAAAGAAATAGACCTAATTTTAATTTTAAATTAGCAAAAAGAACCAATTCAAAAACAACATGGTAATAAAAGTACAAATTGGAAGAAAAAAGGAAAATGTCAAAAACCGAGAACCAAACTAATAATAAGCTGATCCAAATGAAACCAATCCAGTGCTTTTTTGAAATTTGGTTAAGAATTCAACCACTATATTTGATAAAGATGCAAATTATTATAAGAAATATAGAAGAAAATAGGCTTAATTTTTTTTTTAAATAAAGTACCAAATAGAGCCTAAATATTTCATCTTCTATCATTATTAATTAACTTGATCTTTTATGTTTAGTGGAGTGCATTACGTATTTTATGATAAATTTATATATATCTTTAAAAAATAATAATGATGATAATAATAATAATAAAGAGTGTATCCCAAACATGTCTGTATCCTAATTGTGCCGTGTCAGTGTCCTTATCTTATGTCCATGCTCCTTAGCTTTTATTCCAAGATTATGTAACTTCAATAAAGTTATAGGTCGTTGTCTGTAGAAAATGTTACTTCATTATACATGAAAATACATGAACCTATTTTGAAGTTTATTAATAACATATATCTAAAGCAGAAAGCAAGCATTAATCAATGAAATCATTGAGGCTCTAAGTAGGACATTCTGACAACCATAAGCAACATTTTTTTCTCTTAACTGTTATTATTATTTTTTATAATTGATGCCAAAAAAATGTTGTTCAGTAAAAAAAATTATTTGAAAAAAAATACAAACACGCATACACAACAAAAAAACATGAATAATATTTGATTGTCTAATTCGAGTGTTTTAGTTGATGCCTTTTAAGCTAACAATTCAGACGAAAGATAATCACTGGTAGGGAAGACTTTATATTAACAGAATATTACAAATTATATGTAATATACAATATATTGAGTAAAGGGTATTATTCTTCACTGATTCAAAGAGAGGTCTAGAGTACGAATAAAATGATGATCTATTTCGATGTGTTTTGAATGGTTATGAAAAAGTAGGATTTGCAGCTAAATATGTAGCGTTAATGTTGTCACAAAGCAATAACGGCACAAATGCATGGGGCTCCTTTAATTAATTTAGATAGTAGAGATTGAATCCAAACAAGTTCTATAATAGCACTCGGACTCGGTGCTGGAATAAGAGACTACTTTTTGTTTAGTCAAGAATCATGAAATGAGATTTGATCGAAGAAAAACACAGAACCCACTTGAGTGAGTGGGTTCTCCATTTGTTATCAGGATGATTAGTCCAATTAGCATTTGTATAACAAGTCAAAGATAAATTAGGAGACTTCGAAAAGACCAAACCAAGAGTACTAGTGGCCATCTAATAACGCAAAATCCTTTTTACTGCAGTCTGTGATTCACAGTGGGAGCATGAAGGAATTGGTAGACTTTATTAACAGAAAAACACAAATCTGGCCATGTGAGAGTGCAATACTCCTATACAGGGGTGGATCGTGAAATAGGGAAATGTCTTTTAAGGACAATAAAGAGCTATTTTACTGAAGCCATGCCAGCTCGTTTTAATAAATCACGAAAATATTTAGTCTGTGAGAGGTGAAGACAATCGGTAGTGTTTTTAACTTCAATGCCCAAGAAATAAGATAAGTTGTCAAGATCCTTAAGGACAAAATTGGAGTTTAAAGATGATATGAAACGTTCAATCAACTGTATATTATTTCCAACAACTAAAACATCATCAACGTATGCCAAAATAATGATTAGCACTGCTTGCTGCCAAAAAATAAACATTGATGAATCTGACTTAAAAGCGTAAAAATTTCAGCTTAAAAGATGGGTACTTGGTAAACCATTCACGCGGATTTTGCTTTAAACCATATAATGCCTTTTGCAATTTATAAACATGAGAAAGGTTATCCTTATTAACAAACCCAACAAACTGGACCATATAAACATCCTCATGGAGGTCACCATTTAAGAAAGCGTTATGTACATCAACCTGTTTAATATGCCAATTAAACTGTACAGCAAGGCTCAAGACATGACGAACAGTAGCAAGCTTCACAACAAGACTAAAAGTCTCAGAGTAATCTATTCCATAGGCTTTATCATATCCACGAGCAACAAGCCTAGCCTTATACCGCTCAGTGTGACCATTTGGTTTTAACTTTAACTTGTATACTCATTTATAACTTATGACTTTAAAAGAAGGAGAGTTTGGAACAAACATCCAAGCACTGTTCTTCACCAAAGCCTGATACTCATGCTCCATTGCCTATCTGCATTCAACACTTTTAATAGCAAAACGAAAGGAGGTGCGTTCACTGGGAAGGGTAGAATGCAGGGAGGAATGAATATATCAAGTTTTTGGTTTGAAGATGTTCGCTTTGGATGATTAACCACGGGATGGATATGTAGGATTGGTATGACAACCCTAGAGACGATCAATAGGGTTTATTTAAACTAATGAAAACCTTTTCAATATGTGGATATATTTGGTTCAAAAAGATCAATAAATTGACATAAAAAAATTCAAGAACAAATTATAGCATTTAATATGCAATGAAATATGTTAACAAATTCATTGCAAAATTATAATATGAGAGGGATAGAGACATTGACAATGGTAATTTTATAGTGGTTCGGCACAATATGGTCTACATTCACTTTCCAAGCTCCTCTTGGGTATGTCAATACAAACTTGACTCTTTTCATGGCTTAGAGTTGAATCGCTACAATGTTTTTTATTTGAGCTCAAGAACAAGCTCAATCGATTCTACTGTTGAGGTTCAAACCATTGCAATATTCTTGTTATAGGTTCAAGAGTGACCATATACAATAGATTTGGAAATGAATAAACAACTTGACAAGACTCTCTAAAGGAGTGGATTTACAAGTTTAAGCTTACAATAAATGAATTCTCACCACATAAAATATCTCTCTCAAAAAAATAAGATGAAAAGAAAAAAATTGAAACTTGGAGAGAGCACCAATAGAGACTTTGTGTTTTATGGAGGATTGGAAATAAATGTGTAATTTTTGTTGAAATGTGGAGAAGATGAAGAGTTAAAAGGAGATGGAAGATGTAAACCCTAGAACCTACCTAAGTAATTATGCTTAAGTCTATTTGTTATATAATGTCTATGCTTGTTAACTTAGTTGCATACTATGTTGTGATTAATGTGAATGCATAGGAGTGTTAAGAAGGATAAAATTTCTCTAAGTGTTAGGCAAGGATTATCTCGAGTAGTATGAAGAGGTATCCCACAGTGAAATTTTGAGGAATGTAAGCAAAAGGAAGCTAGGTGTGGAGCTAGGCCAAGGAGTGAAGAAAATTCCCTAAGTATGGCACTTGAGGCTCTCGGGTGAAATGAAAAGTCTTGGCACTTAGAAGAAAATAGGAGAACTTAAGAAGTGAGGTCTTGCCATACCATGCATCCAAGGACTTAAGAAGGGAAAATTGCCTAAGTATGTCATGAGACATGTGTTGAAGGCCCTAGTTAGAAGTTAGTTTTGGCTATTAAGTGGGGAGTTGGTCGTGGCTGACAAGGAAACATGCATTATCCCCACAAGAGGTAAGTGAAGGCCAAGGTGGAAAACATATGAGCAACCAAGCTTGTCTAAGTGAGCGCACAAGGAGTGCTAAGACAAGGGACTAGGCGGGCTGCGAGGTGTGCATTAGTCGAGGGGATTAGAGGTTAGAATGTGTGGCTAGCCGAAGGGCCTAGGCGTTAGCATGGGCAAGCGGCATCACCTAGGAGAGGCGCTAACACGTGCCATAGAGGTTAATTGAGGTGAGAATGAGTGGCAAGGCTGAAGAAGAGCACCTAAGGTAAGGCGATGGGGCGCTGGCTTAGAGTAGGCATTGGCCGGGAGAGGGCTTGGATGAGCGTCAACCCTATGCGTTGGAGTGAAGCTGAAGCACTTAGCTTAATCACTCGGTTCGTAGGCTAAGTGGCATGATTAAGGGCATTAAGCAATGGTTAGTGGTCTAGGTGTCACTCAACTAAGCCACTTGATCATGCACAACTTAGTATAAAAAAAATTGTGAAAAAGAAGCTTGGTTTGCCCATTTCTCTCGTGCAAAAGGAAAAGAGTTGTTGCCAATCTAAAGTTCAATCAGTGTTGGAGATAATCTCAGGTTGCCAAGAAGAAATTCCAACAAATTGGAGCTGAAAATTGAAGAATTCGGTGAGTGTTCCAAGTTTTGGACTACTCGGGCAAGCCAGAGAGATTGGATGATCGCGAGCTCACCAAGAAGAATTTGATACTCAAATTTTAAGGTAAAAGAGTTGATAAGCTTAGGAACAATTTCATAGAAGGAAATTGTGTGAGATAATATCTGGACTTGGAGTTATTAAAGCTGGAAGCTGAATTTGGAATTTTTGTTGGATGAACAAGTAGGCAGCTACAACCCAAGGATAAGCAAGCAACTGGCCGGACAAAGTGTATGTGAGCAGATGCAAGTGTTAGCAAGGGTATGTACGTGTGTAGGCAAGCATTGATTAGGATGTGTGCGTGAGGTGAGGTGTGAGGTTGTGCGGAGGAAGGGGCCAATAGATGAGATGTGCTATGGATTAAGTTAGCAAACGCCCAATGCCTAGGCAAGGTGAGCGTGTCTTAGCACCCACTTGAGCATCCGTGTGTGTGTGTTGCCACCAACCAACCTAGTTGCAAGGTAAATGGCTAAGTGTTGGTGATGTGTTGAGATAGGCTAAGTGTTGATAAGTTGTACGGGTTATTCTAAGTGAGATGTTAAGCTTGAATAAAAGGGAGCTAGTGGCATTAATCAAAGGTACCTATTCTTGTCACAGAGCGAATGCAAGTAGGAGAAGCCTATAACCCTTGGGGGAGTAGGAGTAGCGTAAGACAGTGAGTGACTAGTTTTCATTCAAACTATCTTAACTTGATTTCCATGAGTTTGGCATGTGTTTTTATGAGGTTTCTAAGGCCTATTTACTGAAGTACCATGTGTTTGCATATCTTTACAATAATTTCACTAAGTGACTTTCCAAATGCATGTTTGAGTGTGAGTAAGCCATAAATAAATGCATGATCCTTTTCCTTAAAAGCTAATGTAAAACGAAGCATGTTTTTAGTGATTTTTGCTATGAGTTTTAAGTATGCTTTTCTAGCTTTTAAAGTAAGTCTTTAAGCCTAAGTGTGATATACTTTAAAAAGAGGTTTATGAAGCATATTTGAGTTTAAATGATTGAAACCATGTGTTGGTTAGCATTCCTTGAGATAGCCTATTTTTCTATGATGTCCAGCTCTATGATGAATTTCCATTGGAATGATTTATGCTTAGAGTATTGAGCTTTAACATAAACTATGTTTTATGATTTTTTTACTAAGGAAACCCGATATTAAAGGGATGAAGGTATCTGGGTCCCCTAATACCTAAGGGATGATGGTATTTAGGGCATGAGTATATGAGTAGCCTTTGGGGCTTGTCCACGTGCACGTAGGAACAGTATTATCAACACTGATTGTATTGAGATTACTTTACATTAGCTAAGGAAATCGACATTGAGCGATCAAGCAAAAGAGATCTCCCTCAACTAAGGCTAGAGGATGATGAGTTTTCGAACGAGTATAATGATATTTGAGTTTTCCAGGATTTTGAAAGCATTTATAGAGATCTTATGTTTTCTATGGTTTCTATATGATTTCTTAACTCTGAGATGGAGAGTTTTATGCCTTATTTAACAACTATGTTTTCATGTTGTGTTTATTAAATCAGTATGTTTAAAAGAAGTTACTCACTGGGAGTTTTTAGCTCACCCTTTCCAATATTTCCACTTTTTCCAAATAGCGGTCGATTCCACGGAGCCTAGCTGATCTGCAAGTCTACCACATACTCAAAGTTTTAAAAGAGAAGAATTTTAGGTGGTCCATCTTTTGTTGTCTAAGTTCTGACTCATCATGCACTAGAGGTACGAGGGTAAAACCCTAGATGGAACCACTATTGTATAAATTATGTAAAATATTCGAGCTTTTATGTGTTTATGTTGTATGCATCTGTGGTTAGATGAGAGTTGCATGTTGGAGATTATGGTTGAGTGTATGTATATTAACTATTTATCAAGTACTACGAATGTTGTGGAAGCAGGTATCAGGAGTTGAGATGAGCAGTGTGTTGGGTTTTATGTCCTAAAACTCGTGGTATGTAAACAATGGAGCTTATTCTGAAAATTCAATAAAAGTGTTATTGAATAGATCTATTACTTGAATAGAAATCCAATAAATCTAAAAGTCTCTTGACTATTGGATGAGTACATGAACTTTATGTGGAGACATAAAGGTGGATCAGGTTCAAGTAAATAGTCAAAATGATATATAGTACATGGATAAGGTTGGGTACCTTATTCTGGTAACACTATTGGATACGACCTGCTCTGTAGTTGTTACAAGGAGTTGTAAAATGCTACAAATGAAGTGATCCTAATTCGTTCATGTTGGACATGAGGAGTGGGGGTGTCCTTGTGCAAAAGAGTTTGTACAAGATCGGACCACAAAATGAGTCACTCTTACTTTATAACATTGTTTACCGTTTAAGACTGACTATTTCAAAGCGATGACCTAGGTAACTTGACCTTAATCCTAAGCCAACTATGAACTCCTGTTTATCTGGGATTGCCCTTAGATTTGCATAGGTGAGGGTTAGCTCAACAGTGCCGGCTCAATATGACTGCCATTTCAAGGGTAAGACCGGATAGATAGCTGGGGACATAGGATGCAAAAAGGAATTCAATCCTACTCGCTTTAGAGATAGTAGAGAGGTTGTTCCTTTAAGTGTTGATTCTGGGGCTTGAACAAGGTATCCCACCCTCTCATTTGGCATGAGAGGGACTCAGTTTTTTATCGGATCACAAAATGATTGTTAATTAGGGGATCAGTAGGGACTTAAGGAACAAGAGGTAATTTTGGGGTAAAACAGAGATTTGACCCAATCGTTATTACGAACAACCTATGAAGGGTTAACTTACTAATCATGGTTATATTGAGTGGACATAATATATCTACAGTGAGGTGAGTTCAACTATGAGCTTTAGTGGAGTGTCCCATTAGTTAACGAATGGGGGTTAGATCAGTCTAATGAGTTTAGTCGATTAATCTCGAATTGTTGAAACCCATGATCTGTAGGTCCATGAGGTCCCCCTACTAGCTCGGAAATAGATTAACTCTAGAGTAGTGTGATAAGTTTTGCTATGAGAAAAATCATATATATGATTTAAATATATGAAGATGAATTTGTGTAAAAATCAATTTAATATTGGATATTAAATTAATTAAAATTATTTAAATTGTTTAAATAATTATTTATTAATTTTATTAGAAAGTTAAATTTTGAAATTAATTTGTGAAATTAATAAATTTTGATTTTAGAAATAAAATATGTTTTTAAAATCAAAATGGGTTTTTGAAAATTGAAAAATTACACAAAACTTGAAAATGGGTTTTTCCAAGTCATCTTCAACTTGCTCATAAGGAACCCACCACCTTCTCCTTTGGTTTACTCCAAGCATGAGTTGCATCCCATGCAGCACATCTCTTTGCATGATAGTCTGCAAAATATTGAAGAGATTGGAGTAAAGAAGGAAAGGATGAACTGTCTGAATTTTTGCTAAAAAAATTCGGATGAAGAAGGTGTTCTTCAATGGGTTGGTTCAGTGAGTTTTCTCCATATTCCCTTTTACTCCAGCTTATTTTGAGTCCCACGACTCAATCTAAATCACCAAGAGGATAGTAGGGAAGATCTTGTGTTGGTCTACATAAGGATTCAGAGGATTTTGCAACTAGAAATGAAGATTTCGTTAGTTCGACCAAGGTATGTTCATAAAACCCATTATAATATGTTTTAGCATGTTTCTTTTCAATCAAAATTAATGAATTAGAATGCTTATGGATCATGATTTCTTCTGCTGCGTGATGGTGTCGATCCAACACAGTAGGTGTTATAAAAGGGTTGACATCTATTGCCTTCACACCTCTTTCTAGGTTAAAAAGGTAAACATGGAGGGGATTGACAAAATAGGTGAAAACCAAATTCATTTGGAGCCTTTAGATCTTGAAAAAAAATCAATGGTGGAGATTTTTCTTTTTAAAATCAACTAGCCGTTAGACAGAAAAAATAATATAATAATATATACATTTTTTAAAAAAATAATTTCTTTTAAAAAAAAAAAAAAAAAAAAAAAAAAAAAAAACCCATGTGCCCAACTAGCTATTAAACACAAGCATAAAATAATATAATAATATATATTTTTAAAAAAATAATTTTCTTTAAAACCCAACAAAAACCCAAAGTCTACAAGGTGTCTCTCCTTCATCGCTCCAAATGGCACATTTCAATTGGTCCACTTTGATTTAAAAAAAAAAAAAATTCATGTTATCAGCTTGGAATTTTTTTGTTAAGCTTCTTTCGACTATATCTTCTTCATTTGAGCTCTAATTTGAGTGATTCAAAATACATTGAATTTGTGTTCTGGGCTCTATGTAATTGACATTTAAAAACACAATTCTTTACCTAATAAGAGGATATTTGTTATCATCAAAATATTAATAATTAATTAAAATTAATTGATTTAAGATTAGTGTCCAACATGGCGACACAATATTGGTTGGAGGTGGTTGTGTTATAGGTTGTAGAGGTGGAGAAGAAGATGGAGACTAAGTGGACTATGAGGGAGGGCTAAATGAAGGTTGGGATCTATGAAGCATAGATACTATTGGAATACAGAAACAGGCAATTGAAGAAAACAGGATAATTAAGCATTTTAATTCTTTAATTTTGACATCAAGATAAGCATATTCATAGGGTATTAAGATGGTTTCAAGAAACACATACCTTTGAAGAATTCCTCCAATCCAAGCTACTCCTCATGAATTCTCAGCTCCAAACCTTTAGTGAACTACCAAGAGATCTTCTCTACTATTCTCAACCTTGAATTTGAGTGGTGGAACTCACAAATGGAGTGAATTTGTGAAGGAATGTAGAGGGTTTTGTGGTGAGGATGAAGAACTCAACAAGAACAAATTTTCCAGCAACTAAAAATCAACCTTCAATTTTGCCAAATTGGAGTGTTTTTATTCTTCAACTACATGCAGGCATGATTGAATTCAGTCAAAGATACCTCAAACTTGAAGATTGAGTGGAATATATGTGTGAATTGTAGAGTTCTACCTACTAGTTCGTGAAACATTGGATTTTTCCACTAAGTGAAAAAAAATCCAATTTTCAAATACAAATTGAAATTTAATTTCAATTAATTCAAAATTTCATAATTCAATTTCTCAAATTGAATTAAATTTGAAAATTAATTTGATTTTAATTAATTAAACATATTTGATTAATTTCAAATTGAAATTCAATTTGAACACTTTAAATTGATATCATTCCAAATTCACTCAATTTACTAATTCAAGGTGTTCATGTTTTACAAGCTAGTAGAGGAACCTTATGAACCTACAAATCATGAGCTCCAATGATTTGAGATTAATTGACTAAAACTCATTAGATCGAATTAATCAATATTCGTTAACTATCGAGTCGCACCACTATAGCTCGATAGTTGCACTCTTCTCACTATAGATATATTTGTGTCCATTTGATTTAACCATTGTCCACTTGATTTAACCATCATCAGTAAGTCAACCTTTCACATGTTGTTCGTACTAATGGTTGGGTCAAATGTTGTTTTTCCCCTGAAATTATGTCTTGCTTCTTAAGTTCCACTGATCCTCTAATGAATAATTGGTTTGTGAACCAATCATTAAACAGATCCCTCTCGGGCCAATGAGAGGGTGTGGCCCCTTGTTCAAGTCTTGGATTCAGCACTTAAGAGAACAACCTTCCTCTTATCCCTTAAATCGGGTAGGCGTGAATTCCATCTTATAGAATTATGTCTCCAACTATCTATCTGATCTTATCCCCAAAATGGGAGGCTTATTGAGCAATGATGTTAGACTACTCTCACCTATGTAAATCAAAGGATAATCCCGAATAAACAGGAGTTCATAGTTAGCTCAGGATTAAGATCAAGTTACCTAGGTCATCTAAGTGAAATAGTCAATCTTAAACAGTAAACAGTGTTATAAAGTAAGAGTGACTTATTTCGTGGTCCGATCTTATGCAAACTCATTGTACAAGACGCCCCCACTCCTCATGTCAATACATGAATGAATCAGAATCACTTCGTTTGTAGCATCTTACAACAAATTGTAACAACAACAAAGTGGGTCACATCCGATAGTGTTACCAGAATAAAGCACCCAACCTTATTCGTATACTATAGATCATTTTGACTATTTACTCAAACCTGATCCACTTTTATGTCTGCACATAAAGTTCAAGTATTCATATAATAGTCATGGATCTTAGTTTATTGGATTTAGTCTTTACAAGTGCAATTTACAAATTCAATAACAACTTTATTGAAGAAATGTTAAATAACATCTTTATTGATAATAGAAAATGTTTAACTCTACAAATTGCGAGTTTTAGGACATACAACCCAACAGATATTTCATGTAAGGCAAAGAATTCATATTAGATACATATAAGATGCCGATACTCTTGCATACTTCCCAGATATGTATCTGACATGCGATTTGGCGTATCTATTTTTACACTTACCTTTAAAAAAAAATTAAAAAAAAAAAAAAAAGTAACTCATCTAATCTTCCCCACCAAAGCACTCTGTTTAAAAAGCTCACTACCCCAGTTCAAAACTAAAAGAAACATCTAATTTTCATCTTCAAGTTTGAGTCTCCTCAAAGTCCCGAAAAATATAACTCATTTGAATATCTTCAACAATCCAACAAGGAAGTTCTTCGTTTATCTTCATACTTCTCCCTGTAACCATCTTCTTCTTCTCTGATCCATCTGAGTCTTTAATCTATTGCATTTTTATTGATTATAGTACTTCAACATCTCAGATGTTGCTTTTTTTTATATTGTATTTTAGTGTTTGTATCGTATTTTGTACTATTGTCATTAACTTGTATGTTAAATTTACCTATAGCCTAATTTTTTTTTAAGAAAAAAATGTATCTTCAACGTATTAGTATCTTAGTTTTTTAGAAATTAACATATCCCGACATCCTATCGTATATGTATTTTGTATTTGTATCCATGTTTGTGCTTTATAGGTTGGGATGAGGTATTGGACAGAGGAGAAGTGAACGGTGAAGGGATGGTGTTGAGTATTGGGCTGGAGGAAAGGCAATGAGACACAGGTAATGGGTTAGGTGGAGAAGATGTGTTGGTTGGAGTAGAGATAGAAGGAGATCAAGATTCATGGTGGGCAAGGCATGGAGGAACCATAGTACTAGTCTTAAAGCCAAGGGAAATGGATGGTGTGGGACTGGTAGCTATAATTGAGGAATAAGATGTAGATTGGGATGTGAAATTAGAGAAGGAGGAACTTATATCAAATGTGGATAAGTTAGGAAAAGAATGATCTAGTGAATGAGATTTGATGAGACCAAATGAAAAAGAATCTTGGGAACATGAGAAAACAAGTTCATTAAAAACAACATGTTGTGAAATATATAATCGACCGAACAAGGGATCTAAACAAAGGTATCACTTATGATTAAAACTATAGTCAACAAAGATACACTTTTTAGAGCAAAAAAGAGGCTTATGTGAGTTATATGGTCGAAGAAAAGGAAAACAAGAACAACAAAAAACGTGAAATAACAAATAATCAGGAGACTTATGATATAAAGTTTGATAAGGAGATTTACCACTAAGAATAGAATTTGGTAACCAATTAATAAGGTAAATGGAAGTTTGAAAAGCAAAACTCCAAAAATAAAGAAGGAGTTTAGAATGAGCAAGTAGAGTTAATCCCATTTCAAGCACATGGCGATTTATATTTGACTCTCCTATTTTGTTGAGGGATGTAGGGACAAGAAACACGATGAGTAATTCCATGAGATGAAAAAACAAGGAAATTTTTCGAAACTCACCTCTCCAATCAGTTTGAATACTCCTGATTGTAGGGTCAAATTAATATTCCACAAGCTTTTTAAAATTTAAGAAGTAAGGTGGAGCGATAGCATTCGAAAAGTGTTGTATTTATTAGCTTAATTTGGGATCTTTTTACTATTTAATGTATTAAATATGCTATTTTATAAGTATCAAGCACCAAAGAGGTAGAACCAATTGTTAGGTAGCTAATAAAGCTAAAATGGACCAAATCAGAGTCCTAACCAAATCAAACAAAAGAGAAAGAGAGTGAAACTACAAAACTGCCCTTAAGACAGCACCGCAGCGGTGCGGTACGACGTTTGGAAGTAGTAGGTGCCCAAGCACTGAAGCGCCGCATGTTGGGAATATCCGAAAACTCGCAGTTTGTAATTTTGGAAACATATTCTATTTATCAATAAAAGTATTGTTGAAGAATTTGTTCAATAAAAGTGTTATTGAAATTGCATTATGTTTATAAAATCCTATAAATGAATCCATGGCTATAGTATGAATACTTTAACTTTATGTATAGACATAAAAGAGGATCAAGTTATAGTATATAGCCAAAAAGGTCTATAAATATATGGATGAGATTGGGTACCTCATCCTGGAGACACTATGGATGCGACCTACTTTGTATACTAATACAAACGATGTGATCTCAAAATCCTTCATGTGGAGATATGCGAGTGGAGGCATCCTATGCAAAAAATGTTCGCATAAGACCGGACCACGAAATAGTCACTTTTCTTTATAACCGTTTACTTTTAAAACTGACTATTTCAAATTAGGTGACCTAGGGTAACTTGATCTTAATCCTGAGCTAACTTTGAACTTCTGTTTATTCGAGATTAACCTGATCAGGTGAGAGTAGTTCAATAGCACTGCTCAACAAGCCTCCCTTTGGGGATAAGGCCAGTTAGATAGCTGAGGACATAGTTCTACAAGATGAAATTCATTCATACCCATTTTAGGGTTAGCAGATAGGTTGTTCCCTTAAGTACTGATTCCTAGTCTTGAACAAAGGGGTCCCGCCCTCTCATGGCCAAGAGAAACATGGTTTATAAGTTGGACTATAAATATATTGTTCGATAGAGGGTCAATGGTGACTTAAGGAGCAAGATGTATTTACATGGGTAAAATGGTCATTTTTACCTAGTTGTAAATATGGATGATCTGTGAAGGATCTACTTACTAATCATGGTTAAAGCAAGTGGATAGATATATATCTATAGTTGGGAGAGTGCAACCATCGAGTTATAGTGGTATGTCTCGGTGGTTAACGAATATTGATTAATTCGGGTTAAAGAGTTTAACCGATTAATCTCAAATCATTGAAGCTAATGATCTATAGGTCCATAAGATCCCTCTACTAGCTCGTAGAAGATTAAACTTTGGATTAGAAAATTGAATGAAATTCAAATGTTCAATTTCAAATTAGGGTTTGGATAATTATATTTGATATAATTAACGTTTAAATTTATCAAAATTAAACATAATTGGAGAGTTTAAAATATTTAATAACTCTGGTTGTTCGCTGTTCAAGAATTCTTGTTTAGGCAGTTCATACCATCCATACATAATGTTTTGATCTAAGATTTCAATTCTTCCATGTTTCAGCAGTAGTATATTGTTCCATGGAGCTAAGATCCAAAATATGGAAGAAACTGGTCTTTTCACGACTCTATCATCTAGTCAATTCTGTTCCACCTAATCCCTATTTCATGGCCACATATTTTTCCGGCTAAGGAATGGGAAACCTTTCTCTTGTTACATGAATCCAATTTGCATTTCATCCGGGAAAAGCCATCTTTTTCTCAACAATGTCTTTGTCATTTGATCCAATAGTGTTCCGTTAGATAGGAACAGATTTGATAAATACTGATAACTCTATGGAGTATTAGAACGGAAAAATCCATTAGATAATGAACTATTGGTTCTAAGCCATCTCTGGCGATGAATCAACAATCCAAAGTGTTTTTCTTGCGTATTTCTGATCAACCAACGTTTTATATATAGATGTAGGAAGATCTGTTTGGGAAGTAAGCAGCCCCTTTGACATCTCTTCATCTGCAAAGAATTCTCGATGTGAAAACACAGAGACAAAAGGCTGATTTTTGAATAGGAAAAAGAGTGGATCTGCAAGATCCCAAATGAATTGGCTTATTAAAAAAAAGCCTTGTTCTTTGGAAGATCATATTGATTACATGAATAGGAATCATGTTTAATTTAATATTTGATATTAAATTATTGTTTATTTAATTAATTATTTAAATTTAGGAAATTTAATTTCAGAAATTGATTTTTAATTTAATTTAATTAAGTTAAAAATTTGAATCAAATTAAATTTGAAATTGAAATTAGTGAATTTATCCAAAATTTCCTTTTTTTTAGTGGAGTTCTCCACAATTCAACACCTAGGCCACTCACTAAGTGCAATTTGAAGTGTCAAATTGCCGAATGTTGAGTGCTTGTATGCTAGAGCTTAATAAAAGCTTCAATTATTTGATAAAGGCTCATGCATTCTGAATTTTGAGAATTTCTCAGCAAAAAGAGTTTTAGCTCTCAAACTCTCTCAAACTCTCTCAATCCTTCTCAATTTTGAGTTTCCACCACTCAATCCAAGGCTGAGAACAATTAGAGAAGATCCTTTTGGTGGTCTACTAGAGATTTGGAGATCCAATTCCATGGATATAGCGAGGATTAAGTGAACCTTCAGAAGTATAAATGATGAAACCCCCTCGTTTTGATAAATTGTTTTTCAACATGCTTTGTTCTCAAATTAAGTGCAATTAGAGTGGTTAATGATTCTGTTAACTTCTGTTTTATGAATCTTGACTCTTTCATCGTAACGCTCCAAAGATTTTGACATTGATGAAGCGCGCACTCGCGATAGCCCCGCGACGTTCCCACCTACTTTAAATCCCCTTTCCCTAATTTTAGGTCATTCTCTTTCGAGCTTTCAGGCCCTATTCCGATTTTCTCCTCCCCTTTTTTCCTTCCCTCGTAATTCTTGCTTCTTAGGAGTATTTTATGATTATAAAGCTTATCTTGGACCTAAGGCTTAAGGTAAGTATACTAGCTTAGGGCTAGGTGAAATCCATTGTTTGATTTTGAGAATTAATGCTTAATTTCTAGTTTCTCATGGAATTTATGTGGTTCTTGGATTTATTTTATATTCAATGCTTAGAATATATGCTTTATTTGGCCAATCTTCATATATTCTTTGCTAAGTTAGAGTTTGATGGATGTTGTACTTCATGTTATTGTATTAAGCTCAAGTAGCTAATCCAAGTATTGGGTATGTTTTAATTTCTCTTAAGCTAAGGATTAATGCATGATATATTTGTATGAATGTGTTGATTACAAGTAGAAATTCCTAAGCGTGCTTGTGAGTAAATTTGTAGTGGTCTAGGATAGCCCTTTTCGCTTCATTGCATTGCGAGGATAGTCCAAGAACATGATCGATTAGTAACTTAGGGACTTTTTGGGTTAATAATCGTCCTATTGAAATCCTTTAGGCTTAATGCAGATGTTTTGGTATTTATGGTTACTTATCGAACCAGATTATCGAGCATCTAGTTTAAATAAGAAATTAATTAATGCATTAGGGCCCTTGACTCGACGTTCCGGGCAAGTAGGCTAGGTATATTAATTCATGAGAATTCTTTAATGGAACTTCGATGATCAAATCAAACAATTGGGTGGATCCTATTCTTTAAACTAGGCCCATTTTACTTTCTTACACTTTAATCTTCCGCAATTTACATTCTTGCATTTTATTTTCCTCACTTTAAATTCTCAATCCATTCCAAAATCCCCCTCCCTCCGGTTATTGTTGGATTTTATGCCCTCAAACTCGTAGATAGTCAATGTAACATTTGACCAATCATTAATAAAGTGTTATCATGTTTATTACAATAAATAATTACTAGTTATCTTATATTTATCTTGCCTAAGTAATCCTAATCCAATAAACTAACATCCTAGACTACTGTATGAGTCTTGAACTGTATGTGGAGACATACGGGGCTCAGTGTTCAAGATACAACCTAAAGGGTCTATAGTATATAGATAAGGCTAGGTACCTTATCCTTGTGACACAATGGATACGATCCACTTTGTATTTGATACAAATGCAATGATCCAACGTGTTTGTGTAGGGGACATGCGAGTAGTGGTATCTTATACAATGAGTTTGTATAAGGCCGAGCCACGAAATAGTAACCTCTATAGTATATGGATAAGGTTGGGTACCTTATTCGTGTAAGGGACTCCGTTAACTTAATGAAATTAATAAAACATGAAACGTGTAATTATATATAATGCAATGTGTAGAGCGTGCTCGTAGGATTTTCATGTTTTGCTTAATATAAGATGTTATGTCAATTAAATATGAAAATCAAGATGCATTGAGCATGACCCTTCACAATGCATTTTTTTATGATTTAATTATTTAGTTGATTAGAATATGTTTGTTAATTAAATTAAACCAAAAAGAGCATGACTATAGGGCTAATCATTAAAATTTGAAACTAGTTTTAAAAATTAATAATTAGAAACCATCAATTTATAATCAAGAATTATATACAAATATAGAATCATAGGATAAATTGATTAATTTGATCATTTTAATTCTATTAGGACTATAATTATTTCTTACTTAGTTTTAAAATAGTTTTAATGAATTTAGTAGAAAAAAACATTACCATGATTATAAGGAAACTCTATTGATTAGGTTCTGTCTAGGCTAGAGGTATTTAAGTTGATAGTCTACGGAATACCTTCTACCTGGGAACTGACTTGGGACTTGAGTTGAATTAATCATAATTTAATGTTAGCATGCAATGTCATTAGGTTAATTAAAAGAGTTTAATCACCTAAAAAATAGTGTAAAGACCTTTTTATAAGAGTTATAATAGGTCTAGACTTAGATAGATTGACTTAGCCAAATTTATCTCAGTTAAATAACCCTAAAATATGGCAGGATATTTTAGTGGGAGGAAAAGTATAAAACGAGATATTCATATTAAGCGTTGCTCCCAAGTCCTTGTAATAGGTATAAGGATGCCCTCGTTTATTGTATTTGTATATTTACTTTTCATATAATGTACATTATGAAGGAACCGTGAGGTCCGCAATGGAAACGAGATCTTCCCAATTTTAATTATTTCACATAATCAAAATTCATAGGTATCAACACAGAATTTACGATATGTTTATTAGAAAAGTGGGAGAAGGGTTAGAAATTGACTTACCCTTGAAGAAACCAAAGCCTTCAAATAATTCCTCATCTTCGATCACGAATAACCACAATCAAGAATCCTTTTGAGATCACAAACAATAAACCAAAGGGACACCACCAAAAGTGAGCCTTTTGTATTCTCTATAGAGGATGAAAATCAGAGGAGGTATGGGCTTTGTGATCTTCTGAGTAGAGGGAGAGAGATTTTAGAGAGAGGAATTTTTTCTTAAAAGTGTGTATTCTAGGGAAAACAACATAGTGTTTATTATCGGGAAAACAACAGAGTGTTTATTCTTGGGAAAACAACATAGTGTAACCTTTGTAAATCTTCTGTGAAGAAGATAAAGTTTTCGTGGAAAGGAAACTGCCCTACTCACGTCTTCCACCAAAGAGAAAAGAGGGGAAGCCTCCTAAAATTAATTTTCAAAAAATTAATTTATTTTTAATATATATATATATAATACATATAATATATATTAAACTATATGTTATATCAAATATAACACATAACCTATTGTTTTTATTTCTCTCAATAATATATGGTATTTAATATAAATCACATTTATACTAAATATAATTATATGAATCTCATTCATATAATTAATATTTTAATCATATTCAAATACTTAATTCCTCTCAAAATAAACTTTATATTATAATGTATCAAATACATTATTTTAATTATATCACATATAATTAATTCTCTCAGTTAATTTGACCAATTCAAATTAATCCAAAATTAATTCTCAATCATTTCTATTGAGTTATAGAAGGGACCTTATGGACTTATAGATTGAAGTTCCAATGGTACTTGAACAATTAATTAAACTCTTTTAATTAAGTTATTCAACATCCATTAACTGTTGGTCGCTCTACTAAAGACCAACAACTGTACTCTTTGCACTACAGATATATTTCTGTGTCCATTGGATATAACAGGTCAATAATGCGATGACCCTTCACAAATTGCCCGTAAGTACAGTTGGGCCAAAAATATCGTTTTGCCTCTATAGTTATATCTAACTTCTTAACTACCACTAATCCCTCTAATGAATAATAATTTGTAGTCAACCTATGACCAAACCCCTCTCGGGCTAAGAGAGAGTGTGGCACCACAATTCTTAAGGGAGCAGTTTATCTACTTACCCAGACATTATGGAATGAATGAATTTCATCTTGTGTAACTATATTCTCAGCTCCCCAATCAGACGAATCTCCAAAATGGTAGGCTTATTGAGACGACAATCTGGTCACTCTCACCCATACAAATCAAATGAACGCTTTTATAGGTAGGAGTACACAACTCACTTAGGATTCAGGTCATGTTACCTATTGTCATCCTGGTGAAAGTAAGTTTACACTATTAACGATATTATATAAAGAGACTATTCATTTCGTGATCGATCTTATACAAACACTTTTGCATAGAACACCCCCTCTCACATGTCTCTACATGAATGATCTGAATCAGATTATTTGTATCACTCTACAACAATATAACGTCTACAAATGGGGATGTGTTCATAGTGTTACTAGGATAAGGTATCCAACCTTATCCATCTACTATAGATCGTTTAGGTTATCATTTAAATATGATCCATCTGTATGTCTCTACATGCATGTTTAAGCTATAGAAGATAAACTTGGATGTTAATTTATTGGTTTTATGGATTAATGCTACTAAATGTCGAATAAAATATCCCATATTTTATTAAATAAACAAATTGTTTATACATTACAATTACAAACTATAATACCCACAAGATTTAGGGCATCAACCCAACACATTATACATTTGACATTTCCAGCTTTGGATTATTTATTATATATATGACCCACTGATTAGAGTTTTAGTTCAAGTGGGAGTTTGTTGGGTTTTATGCCCTAAAACTCGTAGATAGTAAATGTAACATTTGACCCATCTTCACTAAAGTGTTGTTAATGTTTATTACAATAAAAAAAATTATTGATTATCTTATATTCATCTTGCCTAAATAACCATAATCCAATAAACTAACATCCTAGACTACTGTATGAGTCTTGAACTGTATGTGGAGACATACGGGGATCAATGTTCAAGATATAACCTAAAGGGTCTATAGTATATGGATAAGACTAGGTACCTTATTTTGGTGACACTATGGATATGACCCACTTTGCATTTGATACAAATGCAATGATCCAACGCATTCGTGTAGGGGACATGCGAGTGAGGTATCCTATATAATGAGTTTGCATAAGACCGGACCACGAAATAGTAACTTCTAGATTTAACTTCATTGACTAGTTAGGTTTCTATTTCACTAGGATGACCTAGACAACTTAGTCTCAATCCTGAGTGGATTATAGATTCTTGTTCACGAGGGACTGTCCTTTGATTTGTATGGGTGAGAGTGGATAGTTCGCCGACTCAATAAGCCTATCATTTTGGGGACAAAACTGAATGAGAAGCTAGGAACATAATTTTACGAGATGGAATTCACTTCTTCCCGACTTTAAGGTAAGTAAATGAGTGTTACCTTAAGTGGTGTTTTCGGGAATTGAACAAAGGGCCCTACCCTCTCACTGGCTCGAAAGAGATTTCTGTTTAATGGTTGGACCATAAACAAATTATTCATTAGAGAAGCACTGAAACTTAAGTATATAAAGGCAACTCAGGGGTAAAATGGTAATTTGACTCAATTGGTGTTACAAACACTCGTGAATGGCTAACTTACTGTCATTAATTAATATCTTTGGATATAGAAATATATCTGCAGTGAGAAGAGTGCAATTATGAGTCTATTATGGAGTGTGCCCACAGTTAACGAATATTGATTAACTTGGTTAATGAGTTTAGCCAATTAATCTCACATCATTAGAGTTTCTAATCTGTAAGTCTATTAGGTTCCACTGGTAGCTCATAAAGGGTATTGAGGTAATTAAGGTAATTTGAGATGTTCAAATTTACTGAGGGAAAGAATATAATGTATGGTGATACATTATAATATAAATTTTATATTTTAATTAAACTTTATAGTATAAATTTATTTTGAATTTGATTTAAAAATTAATTTACGGAAGAATTAAATATTGAAGTAAGTTCAAATATTAAATTTAATATGAATAGAATTCATATTAAAACTATAAGTTAAAATTAATGTGCATTAGATGCACATTAAAACTATAGGTAATATGAAAGAAAACATAATTGAATGATTCAATTAAGGTTAAATTAAATATTTGATATTTAATTTAATGTTTAATTAATTGAAGAATGAATGAATTATTAAATTAAATTAAATTTGATTTATTATATTAATTGAATTAAAACTATAGGTTATGAGGAGGGATGTATTAGAATATTTCTAATGCACATTTACTAAATATGAGATATTGATTATTATTATTAATTTGATTAATTAAAAATTATTTGATTTATTTTAATAAATAAAATTTTGATTTAATTTATTTTTTAAATTAAATTAAATGAATTTTTTTATTATTTAATTAAATAAATAAAATTTGATTTAATTTATTGGTTAAACAAATAATGAATTTAAAATAAATTTATTTAACCAACTCCCTAATGTAGGGAATTATATGGGAGTGGAAGAGAGATCTTCTCCAAACTTTCTCCTCTCTCTAGTCAGTTCGCTCTACATCACAAAAGAAAAAGTGATACGTAAAATTTTCTCTCTTGGCTTCTGACTTTCTAAGATTTTTTTTCTGTAGAAAAATCTCTCCAAGGATTCTACCTCCTTCTACCTCACTAGCCCAAGGAGAATAATGTCGTTTTGGTAGTGTTCACTTGATTTGCAGTAGAGGAATCGAGATTGTAGATCCATAAGTTGGTGAATCCCTCCAAAGTCGTCAACAAAAGTAAGAATTCTAAATTTTATTTCCTTTGTTAATTTGTTATTAAAATCTGAAAATGGTCTGGATTTTTTTCACTACGCTTGGGATTTAAACAGTTACCATTTTAGTTAGAAATCCTAATTACCTTGAAATTACATTTGCACTTCCTTGTGAATCAACCTGGTCTTGCCACTTGTACTATGTAGTAGTATAGGTAGTAATGATTGGTAATTATAAAGTTTATTTGATTATCAAAGAGAGGTTTACGACGGTCATTCTCCAGTCGACTGTAGAGTTTCATCTTTTGAACGAAGTAAATAAAGCCAAGAGCATTGAGTAAATTCATCAACAAATAATAGAAAATAACGAGCTCTATATATTGGAATCTATGGGGAAGTACCCCCATACATTCAAATGCTCAAGTTCAAAAGGTGCATTAGTATGATTTTGAGATATAGGAAAATCAAGACGATGACTCTTAGCAACTTGACAATAATTACAATATTCGTGAGCCTTTGGAATAGAGACATTACAAGAGGCCAATATTTGCTTCAAAACAGAGGAAGCATGATGTCTCAACTGAAGATGTCATGTAGATGGAGTTGAAAATGAGGACAAAAAGATGAAAGCGGAAGAAGGAGAAGCATTGGAAGATGCACGAGGAAGAGTGGAAGACAGGCGATATAAACTATTGTCAAGTTTGCCCTAAAAGAGGATCTTTTTGGATCTGAGATCCTTGATAAGAAAGAAGGAAGCATAAAATTCAACATAAGCTTGATTATCTTTATAAAGATGAGAAATACTAATAAGACGTTTAGATATATCAAGAGTATCAAGCACATGCTGAAGTAAAACAGGTTTGACAAAATTATTAAAGGAAACATAACCTATTTGATAAATAGAAATATATTTACTATTCTCCACCATGATAATGAATAGGGTTGCATAAGGAAGTTAAGTAAAGATTTAAGTGATGTTGGCTTCTAATCCCATAACCAACCCTCATCAGGATGTTGGTACTCAGAAAAGGTGGAGAAATCTTTGACAAAAAGGGCAGGGGAAGATTGGACAGAAGCCATATGCTAAAGTAAATATGCAAAACACGGAAGCTAACAGAATCATTAAGCATTCTATTTACATTAATTTGAGTAAGAAGAAAGCAAACTCAAAGTAACAATACAATAGGGTTTCAGTTTTACTACCTTTATAGATTTCCACTTAATCCTTGTAACTCCACGAAATTGGCCTTCAATCTCTTCAGTAGACCACCAAGAGTGTCTTTTCTACTAATCTCAACTTTGGATTGAGTGGTGGAACTCCAATTGAAAGGGAATTTTGAATGGTTTTTTAGGGTTGGAAAAGAAAACAATTTTCAGTTGAAATTTCTCTAAAATTCAAGTTGCATGCCTCATAATCCTGATCAAATCAGAAATATTTATTCAACTTAAACATGCAAACACTTATTTAATCAGCCAATTGACATATCAAAAGGTACTAACAAAGTGGGCTAGGTGTTAATTTGTAGAAAAATCCACTTAAACTGAAATTTGGGACAAATCCACTATTTAATCAATTTTTCAAATTTCATTTAACTCATATTTTTTAATTTAATTTAATTAAATATAAATTAAATTTCTAAAATTGTATTTACAATTTGAAATTGATTTAATTTAAATAATTAAATAAGCAAATTTAATTAATTAAATAATAATAATTTAATATCAAATATTAAATTAATAAAACATCTAGTTCAAAGATGAATCCCTATTTATGTAATCAATATTTAAATCGTTATTTAAATATATTAAACTCTCCAAATACGTTTAATTTCAATAAATTTAAACGCTAATTACATCGAATATAATTATCCAAACCCTAAATTGAATTTGAACATTTCAAATTCACTCAATATTTTAATCCAAGGTTTAATCTTTTACGACCTAGTAGAAGAACCTTATGGACCTACAGATCATGAGCTCCAACGATTTGAGATTAATTAGCTAAACGCTTTAAACCAAATTAATCAATATTCTTAACTATCGAGACATACCACTATAGCTCAGTAGTTGCACTCTCCTCACTGTAGATAGATTTCTGTCCACTTGATTTAACCATAATCAGTAAGTCGATCATTCACAGGTCGTTCATATTTAGAACTAGGTCAAAATTGTCGTTTTACCCCTATAAATACATCTTTCTCTTTAAGTCTCCACCGATCATCTATTGAACAATTGCTTTATAGTTCAACTAATAAACTATATCCCTCTATCGTGAGAGGGCGGGGTCTTTTTGTTCAAATCCAGGAATTAGTACTTAAAGGAACAACCCTAAGACGGGCATGAGTGAATTACTTCTTGTAGAACTATGTCCCCAACTATCTATCCGATTTTATCCCAAAAATGGGAGGCTTATTAAGCAGTGATATTGAACCACTCTCACCTATTCAGATCAAAAGATAATCCCGAATAAACAGGAGTTCATAGTTATCTCAGGATTAAGATCGAGTTACCTTAGGTCGTCAATTTGAAATAGTCAATTTTAACAGTAAACAGTTGTTAAAAAGAAATGTGACTATTTCGTGGTCCGATCTTATGCAAACATCTTTTCATAGGATGCCTCCACTCGTATGTCTCTATATGAACAATTTTAGGATCACATCGTTTGTATCACTATACAAAGTAGGCCTCATCCATAGTGTCCTCAGGATGAGGTACCCAACCTCATCCATATACTTATAGACCTTTTTGGCTATATACTAAAACTTGATCCTCTTTTATGTCTCTGCATAAAGTTTAAGTATTCATACTATAGTCTGAAGGAACTCTTAATTAGAGTACCTACGAGCGGAAGCGGAACTTTCCAATTCATTGTGATAGAATTTTCACATATACATTCAAATATACTAATATGCATTCATAATGCTAAATTATTGACATGCTCAAAAGAAGAATAAATAAGAGATCGAGAGATGATACCAGTTGAAGACTTATTCTTCACAGCAAATCTCTCTTTTGCTGAGACGGTAAGCTATTGCTCAGCAAAACCCAATCGTCTACCTCAAACAGTCTCCACACGAACAGAAGAAAACGGGGATGACACCACCACTCATAGCCCTCAGTATTCTTGGAGTGAGAATCCAAAGAGTGGGCTTTGTTCAGATTTGGTAGAAGGAAGGAGGAATGGAGATCGTATACAACGATCAAGCAAGTGGGAGATACACTCGTCTATCGTATAGACAAAATGTTTGATCATTTAGGTGAAGTATAAGATCGTGTAGGAAAAGGTAAGCGATCACGTAGGAAAAACTAATTGATTGTCTATACAACCGTTTAGTAAATATTGGGCGCTAAATGATCGCTTAGGAAAAGGTAAACAATCGTTTAGTAAATAGCGCGTGTGGGTGTAATCGTTAAACAATCACTCAGCACTATCGTATAGATAAGCGATCATTTAAGCACTATTGTATAGGCACAGGTTTTTCTAAGCAATGACACTCTTCAACACAATGTTCACGCATACCATGCTTAACACACCGTGAGCTATTTAAGCGTCTCAAAGTGATTTTTCAACTTACTCATCCGTTATGAAAACAAAAGAGACGTCGTTCTATTACCCCTTTAACCGTCCAATTAATAGACAATGAATATCATCACATCATATTCATAACTTATGAATTAATATCATATATTAATCATAGTATTTTTCCTCCACTAGATATAAATCATATTTATATCCAATTTTTTCCAAATTAATGTATCTCATACATAAAGTTAATTATATCATATATAATCAAACTCCCTCTTGTCAATTTGAACATTTCAAACTAAATTGACTCTCAACTTGTATCCAAGCTACCAAGGGGACCTTATGAACTTATGACTCGAAGCTTCAACGGTACATGAATAGTTGACTAAACTCTTTAGCCACAATATCCACCATCCATTAACTGCTAGACATTCCATTAAAGACTGTAGTTGAACTCTTCTTACCATAGATATATTTATATGTCCATTGGATATACAAATCATCAGTACGATGACCCTTCACATATGCTCATAATTACAATAAGCCAATTTACCGTCTTACCCTTGTAGTTACATCTTATTCCTCAAGTACCACTAATCCCACTAATGAACAATACAACATAGTTCTACTATGTGTGAATACCTCCCAGGCCATAAGAAGGTGTGTGGCACTACATCGTTCAAGCCTCGGGATCAGCCCTTAAGAGAGCAATCTATCTGCTTACCCCTGCTTCAGAGAAGGAGTGAACTCCATCTTATAAAGTTGAGTTCCCAACTCCCAAATCAGACGAATCCCCAAAGTGGTAGGTTTAAGTCGGCGCTCTAGCCACTCGCACCCATGCAAATCAAAGAACCGCCCTCAATGGCAGGAGTTCTCAACTCACTCAAGATTGAGATCATGTTACCTATGGTCATCCTATAAAGTGAAGTCTCAGTCATGAACGGAGTTATATGACGAGACGTTAACACTTCGAGGTCAGGTCTTATACAAACTCTTTGTATAGGACGCCCCTGCTCACATGTCCCCTACACGAATGATCAGGATCAAACCATCTGTGACAAGTCACAACACTTGTAACAATTCCACAAAGCGGGCCGTTATTACCAGAATAAGCTTTCCTTCTTATATCCATATACTACAGACCATTTTGATTGTCACTTAAGACATAATTTACTTGTATGTCACTACATACATGTTTAAGTTACATAAAGACAACCAATAGGATATTAAGTTTATTGGTATGTGGTAAAATAAAAAACATCTAAATGAGCAAAGTCAAGAAGTGAAGTAAATATCATATATATTATACATCACAAGCATTCTTACAAAGTTGTTTACAAACTACAGGACAGAGACTTTAGGGCACAAACCCCAACAATCTTCCACTTATCCTAAAGCGAAGTGGAGAGTACAAAAAAAACAAGTACAAAACAATAAACTAGGGCATAAAAACCCAGTGCAATAAAATCTCCCACTTGCCCTAGTTCAACTGCGGCCGGTCCCGTAGACCCATGCTCTGAAGGTGACCCTCAAACACTATAGCCATGAGAGTCTTCATAAACGAATCAGCAATGTTTTGCTCTAAGGTGATCTTTGTGACGATCACGTCTCCTGGATGCACTATCTCGCAGATCAGATGATACTTCCGCTCTATATGTTTGTCGTGCCTGTGACTCCTGGGCTCCTTGGAGTTCAACACAGCACCACGATTGTCACAATAGAGGGTGATGGGCCTAGACATATCTGGAACAACTTCTAGCTCTGTCAAGAACTTCCTAAGCCAGACAGTCTCTTTAGCAGCTTCACAAGTCGCTACGTACTCGACCTCCATCGTGGAGTCGGCGATGCACCTCTACTTAGTCCTCTGCCACACTATAGCTCCTCCGTTAAGAGTAAATACTGACCCTGAAGTGGACTTCCGAGAGTCCTTATCAGTCTGAAAGTCATAATCCGTGTATCCAGTAAGGATCAAATCCTTAGACCTATACACAAGCATGTAGTCCCTCGTTCTCCAAAGATAATTGAGGATATTCTTAACTACGATCCAGTGACCCTGGCCTAAGTTAGACTGATACCTACTGACTATTCCCACAGCATAGCAGATGTCTAGCCTAGTGCAGAGCATCACATACATTAAACTGCCAACGGAAGATGCATATGGGACCCGTCTCATTTCCTCAACCTCTTGAGGTGTCTTAGGACACATGTCCTTAGATAAAGTGACTCCATGCCTGAATGGTAGTAGGCCCCTTTTGGAGTTCTACATCTAGTACTTGAGCAAGATTTTGTCAATATACGATGTCTGAGACAGCGCTAGCATTTTGTTCTTATGTTCCAGAAAGATCTGTATACCCAGAACAAACTGAGCCTCTCCCAAATCTTTCATTTGGAATTGGGTTGCTAGCCAGTTCTTAACTACAGTCAGTAGGCCTACATAATTTCCAATGAGTAGTATATCTTCTACATACAATACTAAGAAAGCTAGTGAACTGTTGACTATCTTCTTGTAAACACAAAGTTCATCAACGTTTTGGTCAAATTCATACAATTTGATCGCAGCATCAAACCAAATATTCCAAGATCGAGACGCCTGCTTCAGTCCATAAATGGACCGATTCAGTTTGCAAACTTTTGCTCTTGACCTTGGGCAATGAATCCTTCGGGTTGCACCATGTAAATGGTCTCCTCAATATTTCCATTCAAAAAAGTCGTCTTGACGTCCATTTGCCAGATCTCATAATTATAATAAGCGACAATGGATAGGAGGACTTACAACTGTCTCCCATTAATTAATTCAAAATTAATTAAAAATAGATAAATAATAATTTGTTTATTTAATAAATAGTTTATTATATATTAATATGATAACTACCTTATCATATAATACATATTAAACTATATGTTATATCAAATATAACATATAACCTATAGTTTTAAGATTGTATCATATACAATATAATCTATAGTTTCTTTTCTCTCACTAATGATATTTAATATAAATCACATTTACATTAAATTTAAGAATATGAATCTAAATCATGTAATTAACATTTAAATCACATTCAAATATTTATTTCCTCTTATAAATAGTTAATATTATAGTGTATAAAGTACATTATAGTAATTATATCACATATAATTAAAATTTAATTAATTATATCATATATAATTAATTTTCTCAATTAATTTGAACAATTCAAATTAATAAAAAAAAAAGGAATCTCATTTATTCCCGTTGAGCTACCGAGGGGACCTCATGGACTTATAGCTTGAAGTTCCAACTGTACGTGAATAATTAATTAAACTCTTTAATTAAATTATTCACTATCTGTTAACTGTCAGGCACTCTACTAAAGACCGACAACTGCACTCTTCGCAGATGTATTTCTGTGTCCATTGGATATAACTAATCAACGATACGATGACTTTTCACAAATTGCTCGAGTATAACTAGCCAAAAATACCATTTTGCCCCTATAGTTACATCTAACTCCTTAAGTACCATTGATCCCTCTAATGAACAATAAATCATAGTCCAACTATGATCATACCCCTCTCGGGCCAGGAAAGAGTGTGATGCCACATTGTTCAAGCCCCAGAATCAGCCCTTAAGTGAGCAATTTATCTACTTGCCCTGATATTGGGGAAGAAGTGAATTCATTCTTGTGTAGCTGTGTTACCAGCTCCCCAATCAGACGAATCCCCAAAATGGTAGGCATGTTGAGTCGACGCTCTGACCACTCTCACCCATACAAATTAAAGGACCACCCTCTTGGGCAAGAGTTCACAACTCATTTAGGATTCAGGTCATGTTACCTATGGTCATTCTAGTGAAATGTAAGTCCCTATTATGAACAGCGTTGTATAATGAAACTAAACATTTTGTGGTCTGGTCTTATATAAACTCCTTTGTATAGAATATCCCCACTCACATATCTCCACATGAATGATCGGTATCAGATCATTTGTAGCATTTTACAATAATTGTAACATCTACAAAGTGGATCATACTCGTAGTGTCACTAGGATAAGGTATCCAACCTTATCTATCTACTACATACCATTTAGGTTATCAATTAAACATGATTCATCCGTATGTCTCTACATACATGTTTAAGCTACAAGATAACCTTGGATGTTAATTTATTGGTTTGTGGTTAATAAAACTAATTTTGAAATAAAACATCACATATTTTATTACATAAATAAAATGTTTATACATTACAATTACAAATTATAGGATCCTACGAGATTTAGAGCACCAACCCCTATAGGACAATCATGACAAGTGAAGGCGGTATGGTCGAATTTATGACAAATCTGACATTGTGATTTCGAATTGAATGGTTTGGATGGCCATTTAGGTTAATTTTGGGGCTTGCCTAGCGTACTAGAAGGCATAACCTATTGGACTTAGTTTTGAAAGGAGTTGGAAGCTTGTCTTGGATTAAAGTTCAAGGGCTTAGGAGAATTTTGTCTACTGTTTTGTTGAAGGGAGAGATTACCAAAATTACCTTGAGCAACATTAAGCTTACCAACATTATTTTATTTCTCCAAAAGAGTCTCCATCAAAAGATTTCTAACATTCTCAAGGGAAGGACGATCAGATCGATTGTGAATTGATATTACAAAAGCATTATATTCCCTCCCTAAGCCATTTAAAAGATGTGCAAGATGATTACGATAAGAAATAGTTTCTCCTATAGTAGAAAATGTATCAGCAACCTCTTTAATTTGAGACATATATTGACTAACAGACAATCCATCTTTACAAATATTTTGTAATTGATTTTCAATCCCATAATCGTGGCAATATTATTAGAATCATAACTACGTTTTAATGATTCCCAAATAGCAACAACAATATCTAAACTCACCATTTCACCCATCTTTTCCTTATATAAAGAAGAATAAATTCAGCTAATAATAAACCGATTATACCTCTCCCATACCAGAAAATCCGATTTTAGTTGTAGCATTGATGCTGATATAGGAACTTGAAATAAACTATAATCGTGCCTTACAGAATACCTTCAAGCCCATTCACGAGCACCACATTCAACAGTTGATTATTCCATAGAATAAAATTGTTATCATCAAGTTTGGTAGCAAGAGGTTGAGGCAGAGACATGGAGGGGTTGTGTGAAAAATTCGTGTGAAAGTTGGAGAAATTTGTGGAAGGTTGGAAAAAATAGGTCAAAAGGTGATTGGTGGAGGATAAGTTTGATTATAAAACTGGTGCAGTTAGGAAAATTTGAGAATAAAAGTGATAAGAATGAAGGGAATACTCTACTTGGGTGGGAACATTGGTGGTAGGAATAAAAGTGGAAGGCCTCTGAACAAAAGGTTAAGGATAAGTTTGTGGAGAATTTGTGGCTGAAATATAAGTAGATTACCTAATTGTCAAGGCACGTGATAAGGAGTAGTCACCGAAGATGTAGTAGTTGTGATGGGTTGACAGTCGTATGAACGGTATGATTGGTATGACAACCCTATAGAGAGTGAATATAGTTTATTTAAACTAATTAAAAAAATTTAATGATGTGAGCGCAATTAAGTGAATTAATATACTTTTAGAGAATGAGAAATTTAAACAAAAATTTCATACAAATGAATTCAACTCAAAGTAATCAAGAAATTAACTAAACCAACACTTTTAAGCACCCTATTTAATTCTAATAATAAGATCGATGTAAATGATATAGAAATTTAAAAACGACCGATCAAAATAAACCAATATGATCAATTAATTTAAAGAACAAAAAAAAAATACAACTATTTAGTAGTAGTTGGTAATTCGCTAAGTAATCCATTATCCTTTGAAGTTGCTCGAAAGTCAATATCATAACATAGCTCTTCTTATTTAATAGAAAATAGGCTAGTTGCCCTCTCTTCTGTTAATTCAACTACGAGCTTAAACGCGGAATATTCCATAGGCCTCAAAGAAGGAAATTCATCAACTTCCAATTCAAGTAATGTTGTATCGAAATATTCAACTACCGCTACTACAGCCGTATGAATCGAATCTATCGACAAGTCGAGCCTATGTATACGGTAGAGCAAGACGAGATAATCTCTATCGAGCACTTGCTCTCTTCCATCGAGGTGAATATAGAACATGTTCAGCCTATTAGTTTGGGGAGAGGGGGGTCAAAATGGTAGACTATATTAGAGTTTTGCGCCTTTACGGGATCAACATTTTACCTTTCCAATTGGCTAGGCGTTTAAGCACCTTATCCACCAACGGGGCATATAATTCCTTAGAAGCCCTACCATGAACAATGGGGACTCCCAAATACACTACAAGATCCGACTACGCTCTGTTTGTACAGAAAAGGGAAGGAAGAAAGGTCGTTTCACCGATTCTTCAACATTTTCAATAAATAGATCGATCCGGTATGGAAGATACAAAGAAATTGAATCAGGCAGCAAGCACTCAAAGTGCAGGCTATCACCCACGATCCTGGGGGGACTAGAAGAGTCAGTCAACTCTTTTGTTTAGATTGTATGCAAAAAAAGTGTAATAACAAAAATTAATTACAAAAATAAATTAGAAGAGGAATAGAAAAATTGATACCCGTGATTTTATAGTGGTTCAACATAACTCTTCCTACATTCCCAAGCTTCTCTTGAATATGTCACTCAAACTTTGACTCTTTCCACGACTTAAAGTCGAACCACTACAACGTTCATTTTCCAGAAACAAGAATAGACCCGATCCTTTCCATAGTTGAAAATTGAATGGTTACAACTCTTTTTCCGGGATCAAGAGTCAACATCACAAAAGCTTGGAAAATGAAGAACAACTTGACAAACCCTTTAAAAGAGTGATTTTATAAATTTTGATCTCATAACAAATCAATCCTCACAATACAATATCTCTCTCTAAAAAATAAGATGAAAAAAAAAAAGAAATTTGGAGAGAGCAATAATGAAGGCTTAACGAATCATGGATGATTGTAAAAATGTGAAATTGTTATGGAAATGCGTAAAAACGATGAAAAGTTTAAAAGGAGAGGGAAATGAGTAAAAACTAAACTCATTTTGGGCCACTGGATGTTGGTAAAAGAAAATTAAAGGTGGAGATTTAAAAGTAGCATGTGTTGTATTTTTTAATTATTATTATTTTTTTTAATTTTTAAACTCCAATAGACATAAACATAATTTTATATAATAATATTTTTTAAAATCATTTGCTTTTAAAACCCAATAAAAACTCAAAAATCCACTGTATCATTCATCTATTGCTCCACACGTCATCTTTTAATTAGATCCATTTTGATGAATCATTAGCTTAGGTATTTTTTCCTTTAAACTTGTTTTGGCTATATCTTTTCCGTTTGAGCTCCGATTTGAGTGATTCAAATTATGTTGGAATCGTTATTTCGAGTTCTACGTAACGGATACTTCAAAACACTAAAATTGTTAGAGAGTAAGAGTAGGTTTATTATCATCAAATCATTAATTAATTAATTAATTTGAGATTAAGGGTAAAAAGGTGAACATGAACTTCTGGTTGAAAAGGTAGTACCCATGTCGAAATGAGAAGAAAACTAAAAAATCTTCGATGACAGCGACGAAAGAGAGAATTTTGATATGATATTCTAACAAATATAATTAAAGAAGTGAAGAGATATTTTCTTTTCAATGTTTCCTTAAGTATATACTCTTTTACAAGAGCGTTGAATAAGTCTAGCAGATAGACATGAGCCCCTTAGCAACTTTCTTAACCAATTAACAAACTCTTTCATCTCTCAATTGATTAGATTGTAACAGTTAGATGGATTATTTATTTATATATTTATTTATTTATTTTTCATTTATAATAGGATTTCAATTATCTTTAGTTATTTCAAATTAAGAAGTATATTTGTTTGTGTCTTTTCTTTTCTATTTATGTTTCCTTCTTCTCAAATTTGTTATAATTTTTTCACATTTCTAAAAACATATTTGACGTCCAAGCCAAACTTAACTAACAATTGGCTTGATTTTTTTTTCCTTTAAAGCGTTTCTAAGAAGCATTATAATAAAGCAAAAAAAAAAAATTGTAGGTCGAAATGAGGTTTACAAACTTATTTTTTAAAAACAAAAATTATATTATCTATATGTATAATCTATAATCTATACAAAAGTATTAATGTGGAAAAAAATTATTTTGGACATGTTTATCATTGAGCAATTTTATAATTCCTGTATTGACCTTTAATTAAAAAAAAAAAAAAACACACATTCCCTTTCCTCTTTATATTAAAATCCACACCCCATTTTCTTCCCATTGTCTCAATTAAAATTCATTTATTTTCCAAGAGACACGACAAGAGTGTTGGTATAATTACTTTAAATCTGTATTGAATAGATTAATCCCTAGGATGATTCATGTTAAATTGTCAAAATAGTGTGCTAACGGTAATTTTTCTAATTTCTTTGCAGACTCTCAATCTCTGGCGAATTTCAACCCGGAGATTGAGAGAACATTCAGAAGAAGATTAAGAGACCACCAACAACAACAGTCAGATAAAGAATTGCGGAGTGGCTTGGAAACAAAGCACCAAACAAAAACAACGTCATGGCGAATCCAATCCTTCTTTGATTGACGAGATGCGGGTTTTGTCTTTTTTCTACTCGCCTTTATTGGTATGGGTCACCCACTTAATGTAATAAACAACTTGATTTATGCTCATCTCATACTCGCAGATAGAAAAATTTACATATATAAAGAAGATCCGACTCTGAGATTGTTCGGGAGACATAATCGCAATAGACCCATTAGGGACTACACATAGCCAAACCTCTATGATTTCTCTTCAGGAATCATGAGACTTGCCCTCGATGGAAGCAGATTTGAAATGAAACTGGTGATGCTGCAGATGATCCAGACTGCAGGACAATTATGAGGCCGACGTGGCGAGGACCCGCACGCCCATCTCCATAGCTTTATCGAAATCTGCAATACTTTTGTGTTTCCAAACATTTCTGCCAAAGAAGTTCGACTAACTTTGTTCCCATTTTCTCTTTGTGATCAGGAAAGAAAATGGGCGTATTCCCTCGAGTCGGGAGAGATCACTTCATGGGAGCAGGTCGTAGAGAAATTTATGAAGAAATATTTTCTGTCTACTGAGAACACTAGACGAAGGAAACTCATAACAAATTTTGAACAAGACATGGATGAATCGCTCAGCGATGCCTGGGCAAGGTTTAAGAGGTTGGTCTGGGACTGTCCACACAATGGTTTGCCAGACTGCCTTCAGATGGAAATCTTTTATCATGGTTGGAATCCCCCTTTGCAGACTACTGCCAATGCGGCAGTCGCTGGTGGTCTGCTTGATAAAATGTATGACGAGGCTAAGAATATCTTGGATCGCATCTCTAATAACCATAAAGATTGAAGAGAGAGTGATCAGAGACTGAGAATCAAGGATAACGACGCAAGTAATGGTGCTATTACTTCACTATAGAATCAGACGACCGCAATGATGAACTTAATTTAGAGAATTGCGATCAGCAGCCCAACACCGCAAAATGGGCAAATCAATGCAATTAGTCAAAACACCGCAAGGTGTGCGACTTGTGGTGATGAGCACGCAATGGAAGAATGCTCACAGAATCCACAGTCTATTTACTTTGTGAAAAATAACCCGTTTTCGAATACCTACAACCTTGTGTGGAGAAACGACCCCAATTTTACATGGAAGAATCAGCAGCAGAATTTCCAACCTGTAGCGCAGAAAGAAGGGCCACTTGGATTCTTCCCGCGCAATAACGGTCAGACAAGCAATCAAGCTAGTAGCACGCAACCGTCACATCTTCTTCCTTGGAAAGCCTATTGAAGCAATATATAGAGAAAAACGAAACGGTGCTTCAAAGTCAGGCTACGTCCATCCAAAATTTAGAATTACAGATGGGCCAGATTACAAGTGAGCTAAAGAATAGATTGCAAGGGGCTCTGCCGAGTTAAACAGAACTCCCACGCAACCCGAGAAGATCAGGTAAAGAGCAATGTCAGGTTGTGACATTGCTAAGTGGAAAATTTGTGGAGGGAGAAAGAAAAGAGCCGAGTCAGACTGCTCATTGTGGCGAACCTGAAATTGTAGTGACACAAAGAAGAAGGAGAAATGAAGGCAATATAGCCAGACCGCTGCATTTGACCTCAAAGCAACGAGACGGGGACCGTGAGATTGCAGTTCCACCTTTCCCACAGAGAGACTAGAAAGAAAAAGAATGAAAAGGTACAGTACCAACAGTTCTGAATATGTTAAACAATTACATGTTAATATTCCATTCAGTTGAAGCGATTGAGGAGATGCCTGCCTATGCAAAGTTTTCTAAAGGGATATAAGTCCAAGAAGAAGGGAGCTGGAAGTTTTCCATGGTGGCTTTGATATAAAGTTCGAAATCAATCATTCCACCGAAGATGAGCGATCCTGGGAGCTTTACTATACCCTCCTCCAATAGGAGAATTGTACATCGGGCAGCCTTGTGTGGACCTTGGAACAACATCAATTGATGCCTTTGTCGTCTTTAAGTAGTTGAATGTGAGGTAACTTACGCCCACAACCGTGACTCTCAACTGGTCGATAGATTTCTCTGGTGCATCTAGAGGGAAAGTGAAGGAACATGCTGTCACATTGAAAATTTTATCTTAACGCCGACTTTAATCATCTTGGATTACAGATCGACGAAGATGTGCCCATCATTTTGGGGCGACCATTTTTATCAACAGGTCATATCCAGATTGATGTGCATAAAGAGGAGATCGCTATGAGCATCAATGGACAGAAGCTCAAGTTCAACATAATCCGTGCCATGAAGTTTCATGACGAAGAAGACCTGCATGACTCAGACGACGACCAGAATTTGATGGAAAAAGAAAAGTTTGATGAAGAGAATGAAAAAGAGGATGCAAATGCATCCGTTGCTGCTTGTAATGCGATCATAACAAAAACAAGCAAGGAAGAAGAGATGATCGCAAACCGAGAAGAAGAGCCAACAGAAAAAGAAAAAAGAAAAACAACGCAACCGTCCCTAGTAGAACCACCAACATTGGAATTAAAGACCTTGTCGACCCATTTAAAGTACGCATTTTTGGGGCAGAATGAGAAGCTGCCAGTAATTATTTCCTCTGAACTCAATGAAGACTAGAAGAATGTGTTGATGAGCATTCTGAGGAAACACTTGGGAAGGTTTGGCTGGACGCTCGTCGACATTCGAGGAATCAGCCCAGCGTGCTGTATGCACCGCATTCGTCTCGAAAAAGACTATAAGGCAACGATCGTACATCAGCGCAGGGCTCAACTCTACGATGAAAGAGGTCGTTAAAAAGGAGATCATTAAATAGTTAGATGCAGGCATTATTTATCCGATAGCAAATAGCACGTTGGTCAGCCCCGTGCAGTGTGTGTCGAAAAAATGTGGCATGACGATAGTCCCGAACGAAAACGTTGAACTAATACTGCAAAGGACCGTTACTGGCTGGCGCATTTGCATGGACTACCACAAGCTGAATGCGGCCACAAAGAAAGATCATTTCCCCTTACCGTTCATTGATCAAATGCTAGACCGTCTAGCTAGAAATGACTTTTACTGCTTTCTGGATGGTTATGCTGGGTATAACCAGATTATGATAGCTCCAAAAGACCAAGACAAGACTACATTCACTGCCCATATGGGACCTTTACTTTCTGTCGCATGTCGTTCGGCCTCTGCAATGTGCCAAGCACATTCTAAAGATGCATGATGGCCATCTTTTCATGCTATCTTGAGGACTCTGTTGAAATCTTTATGGACGACTTCTCTGTTTATGGGAACACCTATGAAGTTTGTCTAGCCAACTTGGAGAAGATACTGAAGAGATGCGAAAAGACGAATCTGGTGCTTAATTGAGAAAAATGTCATTTTATGGTAAATGAGGGCATAGTGTTGGGGCACAAGGTTTCCCGGGATGGGTTGGAAATGGATAAAGAAAAAATCGAAGCAATTGAAAAACTTCCACCTCCAACAAGCGTGAAGGTTGTATGAAGTTTCTTGGGGCACGTTGGATTCTACAAATGCTTTATCAAAGATTTTTCGAAAATAGAACGACCATTAAGTGTGTTGTTGGAGGCTGATCGAAAATTTGATTTTGACAACAATTGCTTCAACACGTTCAGAGTTTTGAAAAGTGCTCTAATTACCACACCCGTGTTAATTGCACCCGACTGGACACTTCCTTTTGAAATAATGTACGACGCAATCGGGTATGCGATGGGAGCAGCTTTGGCACAAAAGAGAAAAACAATTTTACATCCCATTGCATATGTGAGTAAGACATTAAATCCTACTTAGATCAATTATACCACCACAAAGAAAGAGCTTCTGACAGTAATTTTTACGTTGGAAAAATTTCGAGCATATCTGCTAGGGACGAAGGTACTCATCCATACTGATCATTCGACGATAAAGTACTTAATGACAAAGAAGGATGCAAAGTTGAGGTTGATCGGATGGGTTCTCCTCCTTCAAGAATTTGACATAGAAATAATTTATCTAAAGGGGATGGAGAACCAAGTTGCGGATCACTTGTCCAGATTGGAAAATCCTGAGGTTGACCGTAATGAGTCAGAGGTGAGTGCGGTGTTCCCGGATGAGCGCTATTCCATATTGAAGAATTTCTTGGTATGCGGACATATCAACTATTTTGGTTTGTGGACAATTTCCGGACATGATTATACCTACACAACAAAGGAAGCTCAAATCGGCATGAAATGTCGATATTATTATTGGAATCGAGCCGATTTTTAATACAAAATGGGGATATACCAATCCTGGGAATATGAGATACCAATGCTGCTCAACAAGCGCCTTTTCTTGCAATGTCACGAACTCCCTATGGTGAGCACTTTGGGACAACGCATCGAAACGCAAGGTTTTTACAAAGTGGATTCTTTTGGCCTACATTGTTTTTAAGGATGCCATCACTGACACTATACCAAGAGTTGTGATCTCGTGCCAACGCATAGGTAACATTTTAATGTGAACGATGCAATGCCGATAATCACCATTTGGAGCCTTGATTGTACGAGTATGGGGTATTGATTCATGGGACCATTCTCCCTCCAGAATATGGCTAGACATCTATATTTTATTAGCGTCGACATGTTATCCAAGTGGGTGAAGGCAGTGGTGTGATTGTAAGCGATCGGCGAAGTCTCTCAATTACCTGAGAAAACATTTCATTAGTTTTGGCACCCATCTGCATAATAATGATGGGGGTTCACTTTGCCAATCATCTATCAAGGAGTTGTTGCGCAATACACAATTCTCCATAAAGTGGCCACCGCATACATCCGCAAAACAATGTCAGGCGAGGTGTCAATCAGGTGAGATTAAGCTGATACTCGAGAAGGTAGTAAGGCCTTCATAACAGATTGAGCAAACCAAAGCTCGACGACGCGTTGTGGCATGGACTGATCTTAATACATATCCATGTATGTCCATATTGCGTTGGTATTTAGTAAGGCGTGTCATTTGCTTTGGAGCTAGAATATAAGGCCTGTGGGCGGTAAAGAAGTTGAACTTTGATTTGAAGAAGTAGGAGAAGCGCGAAAAATGCAACTGGTCGAGCTAGAAGAATGGAGGATTAACGCATATGAGAATGCAAAGATTTACAAGGAGCGCACCAAACACTAGCACAACAAACACATATGCGATAAGAACCTCCAAGTCGGGCAGAGGGTCTTATTATTCAACTCACGACTATGGCTTTTCCCTAGAAAATTAAAATCGCGGTAGTCCAGACCCTTCATCATTAAAGAAATATTCCAACATGGAGCGATAGATCTGATCACTGAGGATGGAAGTCGTACATTTAAGGTTAATGGACAGCGAGTTAAGACATATTGTGGGGGTGGTTTTCAGCCAAAAAAGACCTCTGTGGATCTAAAAACCCGGAATAGAGAAAAATGGAATGGCTCCTACATTGGCAAGCAACATCATCTGGGATGTAAGTCTTCTAGAGTATCCTTTGTTTGGTTCTTGAACTCTCATTTCTTCAACACCTTAATCATCATTTATCTATCTGCATTTTAATTATTTTCTTCTCTAAAAAAAAAAGCGATCGTGATGAACGATTGCGGTAAAAGAATTTTGTTTTGTTTAAAATTATTTGACCCTCTCACTGTTTTTAGTGCAACGATTGAGGCACAAGATTGCAGAAGTGTTTCACGAAGAAGCAACTCATCTTACTCCGTCACCGCAATCCAAAGAAGATAGATCGCCGCAAAGAAGGATGCATCAATACATAATGTGGGTGACAACGCAAATTTAGGGGTTGTATTCTTCCTTCACTTTATTTCAAATTTTGCGCCATCACATCGCATTTTAATTTTAAAAGTTTTGTCATCGCATCCTCTTTGATTACCGCAATCATTTAATATTGATAAATTTAGTAAGTTACCGCATGCTGTCTCTTTGCCAATTATGATTTCAACTGATGAAAAACATGCTTCTATTTCTTTCATATATACTAGAATTAACTTAACTTTAAGATAGTCACCTCATGAAATATTTCTAGAAATTAGGGGTTTGCTAGCTTTCTTTCAAACTCTCCTTATGAAGCTTCCTAAGAACATCGCATGACTTATTTCAGTCTTTTGGTAATGAGGACATTGTCACATTTTAAATTTGGGGGTGGGGTATTTATTTTCGACCTTGCTATTTTGAAAAAAAAAAAAAGAAAAATAAAAAAGAGGAAAATAACAACTTCAATGTCAACGCAATGGGAAACCCATGTTGATAAGAGTTAAGTTGTGAAGGGCACTTACCCGTAGTTGGATGTCCGCATGACACACGTGGGGGCAAGCCAAAACGAAGGTAAGTCACAAGGATCAATGCATAAATAAATGACCGCAACTCCACTGCCAAGTAGGTATGAGTTTAGTCTGAGAAAGAGCGCATTGCTCGTAGTTGGATGTCTGCATGACACACGTAGGGGCAAGCCAAAACGAAGGAAAGACAATTGGATTAACACAAGGACAGAAAAAAAATATAATAACGTCAAGAAATATGCAAGAATAAAATCATTTAACACCCCGGTGGAAATTTTTTTTTAAAATAAATCATGTAATGTTTCGGAATTTAGTAAAGTCCTTTTGAAGGTTAAGTTCGCAATCCCTAGGTCTTAGAAATATTTTAAGAGGAGACTTGAATAAGACTTAAGGAAACTTTGGTATATAGGATATGAACGAAGTATCCTTGAGAAATCTAGGAAAAGAACATTGCGGTCGACTTGCTAAAGGAAATCTTTAGCTTATGCTTGAGGACAAACATTGTTTAAATTTGAGGGTGTGATAATGGGCATAAATGTACATTATCATAGTGCTAAGTCATTATACAATGCTGGCTTGCGTTGATAAAATATGTTAAATTGCGTCCAAAAAGCATCAAATTCATAATATTGTGGTCGCATGCATTCATCGCATAGAAACAGTTGATTTTTGTGTTTTTTTGCAGAATATGCGTTGACGCAAGGCAAAAATTGTGATCATAAGAAATCATTGATTGAGCGCAGCATTACCACAAGACTTTGCGGTGATTGTGTTTGCAAACATTTGCTCAAGAAGGATTGCTGCAACTTGGTAGGCGCATCTCGGTGAAAGGCATAATTAATCGCGATGGGACAGAAAGCTGATGACGGTCGAATCTGAATTAAGCTGGCAGTAGCTAACGATAACAAGTACATTCAGCTTTTTTATGACAAATATTCGACGCATCAATCAAGAATTAAAGTCATCCCATCTGTGCAATCATAAGAGAGAAGCCGCCTCTACCCCAAAGCTCTATAAATACCAGAGGCATCCTTCAGAAAAGGGGTTCCACCAGTTAACAAATTCACTAACTTAGGAGCTTTAGCCTTGTTCTTTTATTTTAAGGCGGACACGAGAGAAGAAGGTTATGCCGGTAGATTGTTCTAGTAAGCTTGGGAGAGCGCCGGAAGCTTTAAAGACAGAGAGAGGGCCGACGCCTGCGGAAGCAGGAATATCTTTGGAATTGAATAGAGATTGACAGTGTAAAAGCCTGGTTAGCAAGGAATTGCTACCAGGCTCACTAACTTTATCTTCCATTATTATTTTTTACTCAAACTCATTTATAAAAATGGAATTTCCTTCTCTATATCTATTCACTCTCTGTTATTTACGCATGAGTAACTAAATCTGTTGAATGGGTTGAGAAGCATTTAGCTAGCACAACTGGGAATCTTCATTCTATGTGATTATCTTGTATTATGTATGCTTCATTCGTCTATTAGAGATACTCAAGAGGGTAGTCTAAGGACAGGATCTAGGCTTGGGAAAATCAGGTTAGAATCTAGGCTTGGAGAGTCAGATTAGAACGTATAATCAAGAGATAGGAACTTAGGAATAAGTATTGTTTGCTATTAACGCATCGCATGCATCCTAGAGATAGGATATGATTGTGTGCGGTCACCTTGCCTTTATGCATCTTGCATCATCACATAGGACAAGAGTAGAGACTTAGGAATAAGTTCTATAGACACTTTTACATTTAACACATGCGTCCTAGACTTAGGAGCATCGCATTTGCATTGGAAAAGACTTGTTGTGCATGGTTGTAGCATGATTGCATAGTCTGACGCATTCCCAAGTAACACTAGCTAAAGACCTTCTCAACCCGTTCATCCACATACTCAGTGCATCTATCATGCAATCCGACTTTTCTCAAATCCGCCGCAATTGTTTATTTTTCATTACCGCAATCAACAACAAACCAACAATTAATTGAGTTACCGGTTGCCGCAAAGTTTTCTAAAAATTACCATCACCATCGCAACCTGTTTTTACAAGTCCCTGAGTTCGACCCTAGACTTACCAGGAAACTCAGCGGAGTTTACATTTGGATTCCGCTGAGGAAACTTGAGTGCTCAACACATTTTTCACCATCGCATTTCATCCACAATTTTCCGGCACCAAAAACTTGATGACGAAAAATTAGAAGTCAAATTATTCAACAACTAAAATCCCGTAGACGCAATATGCGATGCATGTTCTTAAGATATGCATTGATAGTCATGCGTCGATGGTCATGCATTAGAATAATAATGCATTAACGAATGTATTCGATGACCATGCGTCCTGTCACAAGTTTTCTTGCACTCACGCCAAGTATAACGCGAACACAAGGTTCTCGGGTGATCCGAGGTCGAACACAGGGACTTGTAGCAAAATGAATGCGGTAATGTGCATGCGGTTGTTTAAATAAAAGAATGATGGAGGGGTTTCTACATTAACACCACTCCTACTCCTAGCTAACAGACAATGCAATGAGAATATGCATGAGAGGTAGAAGTTCCTACCAAGTGTCATGTGATCGACCCGCGACAACACTTGACATGAAACAAATGAATGGGAAAATAGATAAAATGCGGAGATGTTTTTATTGCAACTCTTAAGAGTGACCGCAAGGGCAACCTTAGTCAACGCAAGCCATGCAATCATGCTACACACATGTGAACCTGACTCTAAGACGTATGTGGTGTATCTGTGATATTGCCGAGAAGCCTATGCCTGCCTAGACCTCTATAACCCGCTCACTAGCTCTCGCTGCATGAACATGGTTGCCGTATAACACCTTATCTTACTTCCTGGATGTATGCAATATCCTACCTGTAGGACACATACGCTATGTGATAGCAAACAGAGCTTATCTTTAAGTTCCCCATTCTTGTCTATGCGTTCCAATCCGCTCTCTTGAGTCTTAGATTTGGGTTTTAGACTACTTTCTCAAGTATGCCTAAATGATGAATGATGCGCTCGTAGGACAAGATAACCACATGAACTTGGCTGACCTAAGACTATTCCTATCTCTAGTGAACAATGCATACATTGCTTAATGCAACCAACCACTTACCCTCTTGGGCAGTTAGTTGTTGCTGACTTTACTCATGGATAAGCAATGCATTAGCCTATAGACTGGCATTGCCGCAGCTTCATACTAAGCAAATAAAGTTACTCACACACTCACGCAACGCACACCTCTCAGTGGGTTGCTACATGCTTCATATCCCTAATCCACATGACTAAGTATGCGATACCTAAGCAATCTCACTAAGTGTTGCAATGAAAGTAAAGATGCTAAGCAAAGAAGATGGAGATGGAGTCGAGGGAAACAGAGAAATGCATTGAAAACAAATTGTATTAATTCCTTAATCACAAAATTTCATACAATACAATATAAGAAAAGAAAGGAAAATGAAATGACGGGCTGGAAGCAAAGACTTGCTCCCAACGGATGTGTGTCAAGGATGCCGGTGGTGCCATGAATGGGTGGTGGATCTGACTCTCTCGAGATCTAGCTCCGGTCGAAGGCTCTGGTCGTCACTCGGAATGGATGAAGGAGGTGAAGAACTCTCAAGCGTCTTCTCACGCATTTTTTCTTGATCACAAGGATCCGCCCTAGGTGAACCTTAGGCGAAAACCTTGGATTCAACCTTAGGTGAAAACCCCTGGATAACTTGAATTTCTGCTCATCGGCTTCTATTTATAGAGCTTGGATTGCCGACAGCATTAATGGACTGCTTTAAGTCTGACATTCGGCGCGTTAGTCCTTTTCTAAACCTCTGCCGCTAAAGGTGTGGTAGGTGAAATGTCAGCATCATTTTTTTATTTTCTCAAGGTAGATGCGTTGATGCGTTCATTCCATCAACCTTGCGTTGATCCCATTAGTATGCATTATCGCGTAACCGCAATCATTCAATGACCGCATTCGTTTAATACCGCAACTCTACACGATGACCGCGATCGCTTGACGAGCGCAACTCCCATGCGATGGACGCATACGGTTGATTACCACAACATCCATGCGTTGATCGACACGTTTGCCTTTGCGATGGAGTGTTTCTCTGCATGCGGTGGTCCGATTTCCATGTTTGCGTCCACTTCCTGTATTAGCTACAAAAATAGAACATTGAACGCATAATAACACATAATAACGGGTTAGCCGAGATTCATCATGCTGATCGACGCAAACTCATTTTCTCATGAATTTCTAGCACAATTACCGCATATTCTGCTTAACAACCTTCATAATTCTAAGTAAAAGACCTAAGATAATATGCATTTCTGCATGTCATCACATACTAGATTCTATTGATAGATCGATAATAACTCTAGGATGTCTATCATCTTTCTAAACCAAAACTTTGAATACCTTTAGTGAAATCTCTCTCTAGATGAGATTCAAGAAATATTGAAGTGTGAATTATTTTGGTATATTAGGACCATAGCCCTAAGTGAATTATTTTGGTATATTGGGGACCATAGCCCCATGTCTTTATATACTAGTAAAATTAGGATTCCCATTAAACCCTAATTAATTAGGAATTAACTTTTACGCATTAAGCTCATACTCAATTAAGAATCTAAGGCCTTAATTAATTAGATCACATAATAGAGTCAAATCTAATAAAATAACCCAATGCGATAAAATATTAATCCACATACATAGTTCATACTTTAATTATACATATTATTATTTAAATACGTCAAATCTTAAGCGTGCATAAATATGTTATTTTAATAATAGAATTCCTTTTTAGTTCAATTAGGTCCATCTCCTGTATCAGCACGGAATCAAGGCAGCTTTTGTCACCACCCTTCTAACCAAACCTTCCTTGATCACTAGTTCCAATATATTCAATGATATAGATCAAACATGGAAACTATATGCAAGCTGATTTAGATCATGTCTATTTCCTTCGGGTTCAAATTCTCATTCTTAAAAAATGCATGCTAAATCGCATTTGCAAAACTACATGCATGATAAAACAAGTTCAGATAATAAAACATAAACCATGAAATTAGAAAAGTGACTACACCCATGTGAGCAACATGCTCATGAAAAACTTTTTAAGTATAAATCTTTAGTCAATGGACCTGCCACCATATAGTTTGTTTGCATGTGTTCTATTGAAATTTGACCATTAGGAACGATTTCTTTCACAACTAGAAACTTTACATCTACATGTTTTGACTGTGTATTTGCTTCTGTTGTTGTTGCAATACATCATTGCTGATTTATTGTCACAAAATAATTTTAATGGTTTTTCTATGCCCAGCCAAGTGATAAAAAAAATATGCAACCATATTACATGATTGGACGCCTCATAACATGTTATAAACTTTGGAGCCACGGTAGAAGAAGCCATAAGTGTTTATTTAACACTTTTGTAGCCAGATAACTCCTCCATCCAATATAAAGATATAACTTGTAGTGGATCGTAAAGTATCTTGACATATTAAACTTTATTTTACTTTCTTTAGGGCATTCATATACTTGAATCCCAAGAAAAAGTTGAGTTCATGATTCAAGAAACAAAGAACATAAACAAAAATAAATAAGAGAAGGCTTCCATGGTGAAAGAAATAACATAATTAAAAAGGAAAACGTCAACAATGGAAGAGGGAGAATAAAGATAAGAGATAAAAAGAAACTACAAAAGCAATTTTATTAAAGATCAATCAATACAATAACATAACTGAATATGAAATGAAAATCAAAGGCAAACAAGAGTGTAGTTCAACTATAAAATTGCATAAATTTGTAAAGCTAAAGAATCAACCCAAGTCTAAACTTAATCTAACTCGATTTCTTCTTTGTCGAGAGGAATCTAGTTATTATAATCCCAACTTTCGAGAGGATTGGATCAAGTATCAAGGTACCGAATTTAATTTATAAATGAACTAAAATAAAAGCCAAAAATAAAAATGTATAAATTCTGTCGAGTGCTGAGAAGAAGAGTGAGATTTGTTGCCTTTATATAGACTTCATGTGGCTAGGGTTGTTCTTAAGGACGATATGACGAAGGATTTGCCCTAAGTTTTAGGAATAAAGGGACATAATGTCTTGGAATATGCTAGAGATCTCCACGGGCGGGAAGGGTGGAAATTTTTTTTTGTTAAATTTTTTAGAATTTATTTATTGTTTGACAGGTTTTTTTTTTTAATTATTTTTTTATTCTCAACAATATAATTTTTTAGAATTTTCTACCAATATATTTCATTTAAATAAACCACTGTAAATTTTTCTTAGAAAGACAACAATAATTTATATACAAATATATAATTAAAAAGTTCATCTCCTCGTTTTTAAAAGTTAAAATTTAAATATTAATCTCTAGTCTCCAACTTAAACGTTACAATATACATGTCTTATTAAAAGTAAGAAACTTTTGGCATTTACCTATAAATGCATTAAAATATGAAAAAACTTATGATGAGAATTAGGAAAATTCTCCCTCCCACATTCCTCGTCTAATCAAATATTTTCTACCTCGAGCGGGATGGGTTTTCGTGGCTCCAACGGAAAAAATGGACATCTCTAGAATAATTCATTGACATATTTTCAAACTTTTATTTTGTTGTTGTTAGAATTGCAACTAATTTGTGACATAAACACTCTTCGACACAAAAATAAAATAAAATATGACTTTATCCACTTCAAGCTTTCATTTTTAGAACTTAGATCATCAAAACCTATTAAAAAGACTTATGCTTAATCAAACTTTGTTTTGCTAAATTCAACACACAATGATGCAAATTTCTCATAAAATGCTTAGGTTTAGTAGCTATATAATAGTAATAAAAAAGAGGATTATCTGATCGGAAATTGCCATGTGATAAACCTTTTTTTTAATATATATTATTTTTACTTCGTGATTGAAGGGGACGTATAAAGATTGGAGCTAGATCCAAGTATTACTCATTTTTATTTCCATTCATGCGGTGCACTCTCCCTATATATAAATGTATAATAAAGGGCAATTAAGGTATTTTCCATAGGTAAAAAATTCAAGACTCTTTTTATAAAATCAGGAAAACAAGGTCAAATTTCAATAATTTATCGACAAAATGGACTATTTTTGTCTACGAGAATGCAATTGTAAAAATTAAAAAACAAAGGGAAGAACAAAATGTTCGATGAGAAAAATATCGTCTTCTTAGTCCCGAAGGAAAAGTCTCTCTCAGGTCGCCACAGCCGCCGCCTCTCGCCTGAAGAATCTCAGTTTCTCTCTTAGACGCCCTGATATCACTTTCCATCATCATCCCCTCCAAACCCTCTCTTTGATCTTGTTGAAGTTTTGATCTTCGCTCTCTCTCGCTCTCTCGGAAGTCCTTCGACTGTTTCTAGGGATAATCTTCAGGTAACTTTTCTAATCTTTTTCTTTCTTTCTTTCTTTTCTCTCTCTATTTTTTTTTTTTTATATAAACTCTGGTCATTATGTGAATTTGATATGTCGTTTTACTGTTAGGTTATTTGTCAATCGGAGTTTTGAATGGAAATATTGTTGTTTTTTCTTTTTTTTTTTGAGAAGATGCGATCGGGATTCTCTTTTGTTATGTTTATAAGAATATGGTTGTTATGTGTGATTATGGATCTTGAAAGTGTTTTCGAAGTTGAAATCGAGCGAGGATGTTTGGTTCTTTTGTATGATGAACTATTGTTTCCTGCATAAAATGTTTTGTTAATAACCATCGTTCTATGTGTTTTTTTGACTTCATTTCTATTGTCTTTTACATTCTTGTATGTATTTTTTTCCCCTTATAAGTGGTGGTGAGTGTAGATATCTTTTTAACCCTTGGATGATGCTTATTTTCTTTTTTCTCATGCGTCTATTTCCTACTTCTCGGTTTTAGATCTGAAATCTGAGTTAATTGGACTGTCTTGAGTGTGTCTTTATTATAATTTCATTGATTTTGGAAGCAAATATATCATATATGGGCATGGATACCGCAGTTGGAGCAATCATGGACTGGCGTTTTCTTTTTCTAAAAAATCTGTTTACAACTCTACGTTTTGATTGCATGAATTCCAAAGTTTTAAGTTATTGAAAGGCTGGAGGACGATCTTAAAACAGAACATAAGAAACGAGAATTACATTTATTTTAGACTTTCTACTCTTTATCATCAGGACTATATTGTTTTCTTTTAATTATAAAATCATCATTATGGTCCAGGTCCACGTAAAAGAACCTGAAAGCTCATGGTGGAGTTTAGTTGGAAAAGAAACAGACCTACAGACTTAGGGATGGGGTTGTTTTATGAGTAGTTTTGTTTATTTATTGTCGTTTCAAAAGCTCGAGGTGAATCAAAATGGAATAAATTTGGGGAGCATAAATTACGAGGTGTCAGAAAAGCAGGGTTTCTTTCCTTTTGTCAAGTTGCACAATATGTAAATAATCGGTTAATTCCTATGTATTTGATATTATTTGAATAATTTAATTCTTTCAATTACAAGGATCCCACAACATTATGAAAACAATCTTTATAATCATTAATCACAATTTGGAGATCCAAGCAATAACTAGATATTACTTCTTCTATTTTTTCTCCATTATTGTACCCTTAGTCGTCCCCTCTACTTTAGCTCATTTTCATAGCTGTGATCTGTAAGCTTTATTTATTGTAATTGGTATAATCATTATGTTCTGTAATCATTGTGTGCTTTTTCATGAGTGTTTTTGTTTCTTTTTTTTTTTTTTAAAAAAATTAAATTCATGCTTATGCCTCACATTGTCTTGATGTTTATGCATTGCCTTACTATTACTTTTACCTTTACTAGTGTTATGAAACACATTGTTTTAGAAAAATCTACTTTGGCACTTTAGAGTCCTGGTTGGGCTGTAGTCAGGATGGGAGTTTGTGTTCTGTCGAAGATGGATGTTACAGTTGATTCATCAAATGAAGTATTGATTTATCAAGTTTCATGGAAGTGGTTGTTATTGTCAAAAAAAAAAAAATAAAAAAAGGAAAAAAAAAAAAGAACAAAGAAAGATCAAGTTTCGTGCAAGTATCATGATTAATGTTTATCTTACCTTTCTGCAGGACTTCTTTTCTATAGTTTCTTGTAATCTGTTTCCTCCTACCACACCAATGGCTACTCCTTTGGATATGTCATTAGAGGATGTGATAAAGAAGAGTAACCGTGAGAAGCTTAGAGCACGAGGTAGGGCCCGTCGTGGTCGTGGAGCAGGTGGGTCTTTTAATGGTGGAAGAGGAGTAGTGGTAGGATCAGTTCGCAGGGGTCCTCTCGGCATAAATGCACGGGCATCTGCTTACTCAATTCGCAAGGCAAGCTTTAAACTGTGATGTTTAATGCATATGCTTGAGAACCTGATATTCCTTGAAAATACATGCTCACGTGGATCTCAAATAACAACACTATAGTAACTTTAACAGAAGTGGATCAGTAAAATTGTTGTTCTGTGGAGAATCTCATTGGGGGTCACCCTCTGATCCGAATAGTCTTCTGGTGTATTCGTACCATTATCTTTGCAAATATTGAATACGTGTGGGTTATCTGGGTTATTTTCAAAGGACTTTCAAGGGTGGAGAATTATATTCTTGTCGATTTATAAGCTGATATGTATTTTCCCCGTCTGGATTCTTATCTGCATGCTTTCATCAGCCCCCACGCAGAATGAAGAATGTTCAATGGCAGCATGATTTATTCGAAGATAGTCTTAGAGCTTCAGGGATTTCTGGGATTGAAATTGGCACAAAGTTGTACGTTTCCAACTTGGATTATGGGGTGTCCAAAGAAGATATAAGGGTACAACTCAAGCCATATATATTTGACTAAAGATGCTTTCTCTTCATTTTTTTTGATTAATATTCACTTGGAACCCGACGGTGAACTCAGGAGTTATTCTCTGAGATTGGAGACCTGAAAAGATTTGCAATTCATTATGACAAAAATGGTCGTCCAAGTGTAAGTTCCTCCACTGTCTTTGTAAAATTATGCAGTAACGTGTTGCTATTTGGCTCTCTCTGGAATCAAGTATCAATATTGTTTTGGACTGTAGCCACAGCTGTGTGACGTTTGAGTTAGTATTTGCTTTTGGTGAATTCAACTTTATTTGTATGCTGTACTGAATCCTTACTTTAGAAGTTGGATCGACTGGTGGTGCTAAAAAAACTATTATACTGAACTTTTAACTAGAATACATGTAACAACTTCAAGTTAATGAATAATATACACATATATATATATATGCACGTACATATATACATATACCATCATGGGTTGACCTAGAGGTAAAAAGGAAATATAGTCTCACTAAATGGCTAAGAGGTCAAGGGTTCAATCCATTTCCTACGAGTTTACTTGACACCCAAATGTTGTAGGGTTAGGCGGGTTGTCCCGTGAGATTAGTCGAGGTGCACGTAAGTTGGCCCGGACACTCACGGATGTATGTGTGTGTGTATATATTGTATAGATATATATGTGTGTATATATATTACTTGATATATATGTGTGCAAATATATATATATTGCATGTTTTTAAAATAATCTCTATAATGGTTTGATATTTTATTTCATGAATAAAATTACACTACAAAGTAATTAATTATTAGTAATATGTGCAATAGGCTCTGTTTATGAATTAAAGTAGGGATGGAATAGAAGCGATCTTATTGTGAGAAAAAAAGAATGTTGTATTTTTAATCAACTTGTGCCGGCTATGCTCAACGCACTTCATTTTTAAGGAGTTTGAACATAGCTAATCTAATATATTCAGTTCATTTGAATCTAGATATCTCAAAAACTTGTTATTCCAACCCTTCCATTAAGGTTTTCAGGGTTGAGTTTCTTTTCCTCTTCTTTAAGGACTCAACCTATTTGCAAACCAGTACAGTTTATGAGATTGATTGTGGTTTCACATGTGGTGGCATAGTCTCATTCTTTAGTGTGTATCGTTCCTTGACCACGTATTCTCTAATTCTTGCTCCTCTTCATTGTCTTTGCTTATTATTGTTATTTATATTTAGTTTCTCTTAATTTAGCATGAGATTTATAAGAAAATATGATAGTCATTGTATTTCTGTTTTAGATGTGTATATAAAAGTTAGCTCCCTTATCAAGCTTTAGTTGGCTGATAAACTTCCCATTGTTTATTGAAGGGCTCAGCAGAGGTGGTATATACTCGTCGAAGTGATGCATTTGCTGCTTTGAAGCGGTATAACAATGTGTTATTGGATGGGAGGCCAATGAAGATTGAAATGCTTGGTGATAATGCTGAAATGCCAGTTTCTGCACGTATAAACGTTACTGGAGTGAATGGAAGAAGCAGGAGGACAGTTGTTTTAACGTATGTAGTATTCTAGTTACTTCTTCTCTTCCTTTTATCTATTTTCTTAATTAATTTTAACATCTATATTGTTAATGACTGTGTGCTGGGAATAGAAAGTTACTGCACATTATTCTATTTCTTGGTCATTTTTATCTTCCTACTTTTAAGTTGCTTCTTATTCCCTAAAGGGAAACTATCATTTGCCTCCTTCAGAAGTTCTTGGTAGGTGAACTCCCCCTATTTGTCCTTACCTTTTCCAGGGGGAATGGTAGTCAAATGAAACCTAAAATGGAACAAAGGAAACAATCAAACAACCCAATTGCAATATATATCTTGAATAGAAAGGCCTAGCAAACTTCTTAGAGAGAGAACACCATGAGGAATATTTTCAAACTATATGTGATGACTTCTACTGGGACTTGAGACTTCCAAATTCAGTTAATAATAGCAGGGTTAATTTATGTTTGGTTGACAAATTAAATATCAGAGATGTGTCCGTTAATGTTGACCACTTGTTGGAATCCTCTTGCAAAGATAAACTACAACTAATTGGTAGATCTGGTAGATGGCGCTACTCACAAGCTTCATCGTTAGATTTCTCGTGAGAATTTCAAGTCCTAAAGGGGTTGTTTGGGATAAGGAGTGGAATAGTGGGGAGTAAGGAGTTACATGAACTCCTAGACTTACGGTGTAAGGAGTTGATAAGATATAAAATTGATTTTTTTTATAGTGGGACCCATAACTCTTTGGGCCAAACAAATGGTGGAATTCACACTCTTACTTCCCTACTCCTACTTTACAACTCCTTGGGCCAAACACACTCTAACTAATAACCTCTGCTTGACATTGTTAATCCTCTTGAGTTCCCCACCCTAGAGTGGGTGAGTGAATTTTATTGGTGCATATTCTTAGCCATTGGTCTTCCCATAACCATATCTCGCTTCCCTTACCCACCTTGCGACTGTGCCATTTTTCCACAAGGAGGTAGCACTTAGGGAGTGTTTGGGGTAAGAAGTGGAATAGTGAAAGTAAGGAGTTATGAAATCTAGGGAGTTGTGAACACTTGGGGCCCATAATATAAGGAATTTATAAATTATAATTATAAAATTGGTGTTTTTTAATAGTGGGACCCACCTAGCTGTGTTTTCCATGGCATGTATGAGTTATTTTCATGTTGCAAGAACTGTTCCATTTGTGGGTTCCGACATTTATTAAAAAACAACCACATGACCTACCCGTGTAAATTGTGCATGGAATGACGATGGATTTTTTTAATGGGAACAAACATCTCATTATCACTATGGGTTGACCTAGTGATCAATAAGGGCCCATGTAAATGATAAAGGGTCCAATAATAAAGGGTCTAGGGGTAATAGGTTGTAGACATGGTGGTCATATACGTAGGATTTAATATCCTGCAAGTTATTTCGATAATCAAAATGTAGTAGGACGCGGTGAGTAAGCTGGCTTTGACAGTCACATATATAAAATGAAAAAAAAGGAACAAATCTTTCATTGGTAGATGAAAATAAAGAAAATAGGCTAATGGAATGATTGTAAGTGCAGCCAGGAGATTCAAGCTAGGTCACCTATTCATCCATTGCCAGTATGCTTGTTATTTTTGGAATGATTTGAGAAATTCTTTCAACTGGCCGGTGGTCCTTCCAAATGACCCCAACATGCTCGATGCCCTTCTTTTGGGTCATCCCTTCAAATTAGAGAAGGATCTTTTGTGGAAGAATCTATTTCGTGCCTTTCTTTGGTCTATATGGAGTGAAAGAAATCGTCGAACCTTCAAATTTAAGGAGACTACATGTAGACAATTTTTTGATAATGTCCTCTTTATTCCTTTTTCTTGGTGTAAATTGAATTATCTTGTCTCCTTTTATACTCTTTCCTCTCTTTTGTCCAATTTAACTCCTTTGGATTGGGGATATCTCCTTTTCTCCTTTTGTAATTTCACTCATCAATAAAATTATTTCTTTAGAAAAACAATAAAGAAAATAGCTTTGGGAAGATGAACCCTCCAAACAGTCGTAAATTTTAAAAGAGGTAAACTTTTCATTGATAGATAGAACGAAAAAAAAGTTGAAAAATACAAGCTTCTGAAGGGAGTGAAAAGAACAGCATTGAAACTAATGAAGTACAAGTGTCCAAAAATTACTGTTGCTGAAATTAAACATCGAAGAATAAAGCACCCAAAGGAGAAGAAAACAAGCAAAGTAATCCAAGAAGCAAGGCCTTAGATTTGGAAAGCCATGGAAGCTAAAATACTATCCCATCCAAATGCAAAACCAGCATTATCACCCATTAACCAAAATAATCTTAGCAACAAGAAAAGTGGAATTTTCCTCTTGAAGAGGGATAAAAAAGCCTTCTAGAAGAATTTCTTTACAATGAACTTTGTCTTAGCATCATTTTGTTAGATACTCTTGTGCTGCTCATGTTTGTATTTTAAATTTCTTATTTGCTTTGTTTCATTATATTTTTAAACATTAGACTCGTTTCACTATATCAATGAAAAGTTCTTTTTCCTTCTAAAAAAGGGGTGGACCTCTTTCGATAACTCCCATAATAACCCAACATGTTTTGAGGATGTATCTAGTTTGAACATGAGTTGTCAAAAGTTGGAATTTTTTGGGGTTGACCTTGATCCATATGTTCACTTCATTAGTGGTGAATTTGGACTGCAAGGTTGGTGATTGGCCAGCCACCTATGACTTATCTAGGCTTGCCTCCAAATGCTGAGCATAAAACTTCATCATTTTTTTTGGTTTCCATCATTGAGAAAATTTAGGAAAGGCTCTACTCATACATCTCTAATGGAGACCGATAGATTCTCATTCAAGCATCATTGGCCAACCTTCCCATCTACTATTTATCCCTTTTTCCCATCCACTCCCTCAGCATCCATCACATTCTTTTGGAACTTTTTGTGGATGGGCAACAAATAAAAGGGTTGTTCTTAATCTTAGATGGGAAGAAGTAAGTTAACTTTAGTAGGAGGTTTACTGGATTGTTGGAATAATATATCCTTGTTGGCTAAATGGATTTGGTGACTTCATAAAGAGAAATCCACCACCCTGTGGAAGAAAGTTATTGTTTCACTCATCACTTGCAAAGTTGCTAATGTTATTGGTACTCCTGATTTGTGGATTGGTATTGAGGCTCTGAAATAGAGCTTTCCCTCTTTGTTTGCTATTGCACGGGATTGGTTATTTTGTGGCTGACATGTGTAACAAATCTTTGGCTTCTTGGAGCTTCTGGTGTGGGAGATATTTGACTCAAGGAGAAACTGGGATTGGGCCAGCCTTCATATGCTCTTGTCGGTGTGAATGTCAATGTATCCCTGACATTTGATGCTGGAATTTAGAGATGGATGGGTTTCTTTTTTTCCTCATCAAAATCTTTCGTTAGCTTCGATGGAACAATTGGCTGTAAAGATCTATCTAAGCATTTAGAAAGAATTATGCCGCAAAAAGGTGAAGTTCTTTATAGGAGAGTCGTCAAGCCAGTCATGTCTTAATTCTTACAACCACCTTCAAAGGAAATCTATTTGGATATCCATGTCTCCTAACTGCGGCATTTTGTGCAAAGTCGATGGAGATTTGCATAGTCATCTCTTGTTTTGGTGCAAGCAAGCCGAAATCTTTGGGACTTCATTCGTCAAGAGTTTGGGTGGCAGATCACCTTTCCTCTTGATGTTAGGGACATTCTCCCTCTTGTTTTCAGCAGTGTTTTCAAAGTGTAAAACACTAAGTGCGAAGGCAAGAGGCGAAAAAAAGGCGATGCCTGAATGAAGCGAGGCACAATGAATAAATAAATAATTAAATAATATATGCAGAACATAAGGATATATATGTATATATGTCAAAACTTCAAAGATTAATTCTAATAAATGGTAAAATAATCCAAATGTTAAAATATTAAATAATAATCTAATCAATAAAAATGAACAAAATCCTACCAATAAAAATGAACAAAATTAATAATAAGATAGAATACAAATTAAACTAAACTTTTAAGAATATATAATATACTAGTCTAATATGTATACTATAATATAATCATTATTTCATTATTTAAAAAACTACCAAAGAACCCACTGATCACAAAACCTATCATTGACTACAAAACCCACCAACCCACCGACAGAATATTAACAATTTAACATTTAAACCATTTAATCAGTGATTCAATGGTTTAAAAAAAGTGGAAAGAAGAAAATTGAAATTTATCGGTGGAGGTGACCACAAAGCACAAACCCAACCGACAAGAAGAATATAAAATAGGAGAGGAACATTAAGTTTATTCACTTAGATTTCAAATCAGAACGAGATGCAAAATAGAAGAGGAATATTGCGGAAGAAGACGTTGAAAGAAGAACTGTCACTCGTTTGTGGAAGAAGATTTGAAGAAGAATTGTCGCTCTGTTCTGAAAGACCAACATTGAAGAAGAGTCTATCGGAAGAAGCCTTGAAGAAGAAGAAATTGAAGGGGAAAGATGCTGAATTTAAAATGCCTAATAAAATCGAATCAAATATGGAAAATCTTCACCAAGGCTCTTTCTTCATGGCTTCGGATTGAATTCCTTGGGTATCAAGCAAATTAAAAAAAAAATAATGAAACACAGTACTTCGCTGGGTGCACGCCTTCGTCAAATAGCCAAGGTGCATCAAGGCACTGTGAGGTGCCACCAATGTGAGCGCCCCTTTGAAGTTGGTTGCCCAGAGATTGCAAGAGGCAGAAATGCCTCATATCGCATCGCCCAAGGTGAGCGCTTGGTTGTGTCTTGAAAGCATTGGTTTTCATTGTAGACCTTTTCAAGGAGAGGAAGATTCTTTGTCTGAACTTCATTCGGGATTTCTTGTGGTCTTACTGGTTGGAATGCAACTCTAGTATCTTTTTAGATAAGGAACAAGACCTCTAATCTTATTTAACATGGTCTTACTGGTTGGAATGCAACTCTAGTATCTTTTTAGATAAGGAACAAGACCTCTAATCTTATTTAACATCTATTAGATACGTCTCCTTTAATTGGTGTAAATTGAGCTCACCTTTCTAAATTATAGTTTATCAAATCTCATGCCCAATGGGAGATGTTTTTTTTTTTGTAATCCACTGGATAAGATCTCACCTTTTGTAAATTCATTTAGTCAACATAAGTTACTGTTCCCAATAAAATGAAAACAAACATGTTTTGAAATACCCTTAGAAGAACTTAAATCAACCGAAATAGGGGGAAGAGCAGCCATCTTTGAGTTGTTTTCTTCGTCTTTAGGTAATAGGGAAAGGCTTCATCGAGATCACCTTGGAGAAAATACTAATCTTTGACAGAAAACAGCATTTGTGAGTATTTCAAATAGTCCTCATTAGAAACAAAATGGTATAGTAACTTTTGAGTTTTGACCTATAGGTTCTTATACTATGATCTCTACTAATCTCAAACTGGAAGATTCTGATGGGCTGGTTATGCCATTTTAATTTAATGTTTAATGCTTTGAAGATATGTAATAAATGTTCTTTTCATCTAAATAGTATTTTCAGTTCAATCGTATGTATGTAAAATCTCTAAGAAGTTCCATCGTGAGTATGCTGCTTCCAATGTAATGTGACTATACTAGATGCACAAATTCTTCCAACTGGCCTAAACTAGCATTTGCTGATTGCAGTCAAGTTACTTCTTAAAATACAACCTCAAGATTCGTTTTAGGTCTGAAAACGCATGCTTTCTCGCTTTTAACATGGAGTAATATTACGTATTTTCGATTCTTTGATAAATTTTGTTGTAGTCTGTTAATGGTTTCTTTGATAAATTTACGTATTATATTCGATTTTATCAAAAAAAGAAAAAAAAAGGAGGAAGAAAAGAGAAGGAAAAAATTTACGTATTTTCGATTCTTTGATAAATTTTGTTGTAGTCTGTTAATGGTTTCTTATCTTCCTATGTCCTTGGCTGCGGTGTCTGAAACTGACCCCCTTGCCTTTTTGTGTTGTCCTTTAAAAGTCGTATTTTTAACTTTTTTGATGAAAAGAAATATTATCTGCTACAATGTTTAGTAATATTAATATTTGTTGGGTATATGCAGGCCTGAATCTGGTCGTACTGCTAGCTCCAACGTGGTCAACCCTTTTCCTGGGTAAGTTCTGACTGGACATTGCTTTCAGCATGAAATTCTTATATTCAGTAGTGGAGTAGCTAGGTTTTATTATTATTATTATCATTACTATGTTATGGGATTGTTTTACTGCCTGCTAGTTGGATTGGTTTTGAAGTCAGTTGTTCTTGGTTACTCGTATCCCTGATTTTCTTAGGGGCGTTAGAACTGAGAGTTATTTACTTATTTCTTTTCTACCTGTTTGGAAGTGTGGAAGACAGGCTAATGAATTATTTCCTTAATACAGTTTTTAGAACAAAAAAGAAAAAGCGGACAACAGATGTTAGTAATAGTAGTGCAATGCTTGTGTGCGTGTGTTTTAAAATTTTTATAAATCAAACTGTCTAAATTCGCCTAAGTTATTTTTGAAAATTGATATGGAGAAAGAAATGAAAACACAAGCAAAACAATATTTTTCTTGTAGCTTTTATGAGGTTAAATTACAACTTTATAGTTTGTATCTATTTAGTTCTTGAGCTTTCAAAAATATCTAATAGATCTTCAAACTTACAATTTTGTATTCCATAGATCTCTAAACTTCAAAAAGTGTCTAATAAGTCTTTTATTATTATTTTTCTTTTTCAATGAGAAACAAGACTATATATATAAATGAAAAGAGAACATAACCCAAAGGCTTATGGGAGAGGTCCCGAAGCCTAATTTGAGGAATTGACAAAAGATGAACGAAGCGATATTATGTGTACGATGGCTCAGCTTCCTTTCAAGTTTTAAAACTGTACATCGCGAGTTGGAAATGGAGTAAAGATGAACAAACTTTGCTTGAATTGGTAAAACTAGTTTTTGTTGCCGTGGTTTTATTAAAGTTCTTGGATTTTGTATAGTCCAAGCCATCGTGGAGGGCTGAGGAATGGCCGTGGCCGTGGGCGAGGTGGCTGGAATCGTGGACAAGGTGTAGGAGGAGGTGGAGGCGGCCGTGGCCGAGGGCGTGGTCGTGGCCGTGGCCAGGGAAGAAAGAAACCTGTGGAGAAGTCCTCAGATGAACTTGACAAAGAGCTTGAAAACTACCATGCAGAAGCCATGCAAACCTGAGGAACCTTTGAATATGCAAAAATCAAAGTATGATCTGATTAACCACTTATTGTTAGCTGTAAGAATATATATCGCATTCTCGGGGTTGATTATTTAGTTTATTTTATTTTATTTTTGCTCCAGTAGACTAGATTTGTATTTTGCCTGTTAATGGAGATGATGCTGTTTGACCCTCTGTTATCAAAACTTCTACCTTTTTTGTTGATTCTGAACGAACCAAGCTTGGGATCATCGATATTGCAAATAGGTAAATTGCTTTATGTATAAAGGATTAAGTTTAGTTGTCTTCACACAATGTTAAGATATCCTGTATTTATAGGACCTATTCTTCAAAACCTCGAGATGTCTTTCTATTCCCCGTCAAGAATCTCGACATTGTGCTCCATCAATTCTCTTGCCCTTCAGCTTCTCATTCTTGAAACCAACTCCGTCCGTTCTCTCATCTCCTTTTTTTCTCCTCTGGGATTTTGCAAGCTTGTGTTTGATCAAGTTGATAATTTTTTGGGTGATTGAAGTTTATGTTTTGCTTGATCGGCTATCATGTTTTATGCTCGACTACAATTTAATCAATTGAATTGTCTGTTTCATCTTCTAAAATGCTATTTCATTTAAGTACATAGTATTTTTGTAATTTAATTTAATTTACAAGCAGATCTCAAAAATTTTGGCAACACATCAATGCACTTGAACTATTGACATTGATATCAACGTTATCAAAATTTTAACTAATTATGGAGAATTCTCTTTTCTTTTCTTTTTTTCTTTTTTTCTTTTTAGGTTGATATAGCAATGTAAGCTTAAAAAAACCTGCAAGGAAATTCAAATCGGCGCATCCCCAACATTTGAGTTGTTAAATTCCAATGTAATTGTAATAACTGCTTTAATAGAATACAGACAAACAAGATGGGGAAAAAAATCACAACAGTTGTCAATTAATCGCCAAAGGAATCCACAAGCAAAATAATAACATCAATCACAATTTAAAGAATGTTTTTGACATAATAGGACAACACTTTCTTTCCCTTCATCTGTATAATTGTTATTTACGCTGAAGGCAAACTGCCCAATTGTAAAAATCATGACTATTTTACAGAAAAATTCACAAACATGAAGAATAAGATGTATCCCGTCCTTATACTCGCAACAGACGTAAAATGCACAAGGAAATCTAACCTCAAAATGACTTACACGAGGAACGGAGTGACAATGTTATTGAGATTGAGGGGGGCCTTCATCTGTTTCTGTTGCTGTTGCTACATCTTTTCTAAGAAGAAGATCTCCCGATTCGTTTCTATGAAATAGCTTTTCAACTACTTCGTCCCAGGTTGTCCTGGCAGAAGCTGGTTTCGTCTTTGTCGAGGAATCTCCACTTTTGCTTGGAGGAGGCTCTTGTGTTTCATCTTCATGGTGAGAAGCTTCCTCCTCCAAGTTCACGGCGTGAGGAACATTCAGACTAACAGCTCTTTCTAAAGCATCTTTGTGCTCTTTATCAAGGGTTTTCTTCCTCTCAAATTTCTGTATTTTTGGTGCTGTTGTAGTTGTAGTATCGGCAGATTCTTTCATCAACTGAGTGTGAAATACTTTGTTAAATTATGTATTAGTATTTGCAAAGTATCACAGCTACTTTTAGATGTTGGCATAAAGAGTATTTCAGCAAAATTTTGCCTTGGAAACTTATGAAGAAATCATACATGATGTAAAGATACCTACTTATATCCTATAAATTTCTTTGGGTGACATCAATAATTAAGTTTTATGGTTTAAATTATGGGATGGAATTGGAAATGGGAAAAACTCTGATTGGTATGGCACTGTTGTCATTGGAAAAGGACAATGACAACAAGAAAATGATGGGACAAGGAACTTCAGACTTTGGAATCTTCATTAAGAATTTACACCATGTAATTTCACTTCCTTGAGCATTTGTACTTTTTTTTTGCCCACATAATTTCAGTTTCATTTCACCATAAGTATTCACCATCAGAGAAGGTTCCTTTGCCTATTAAGCCCAAGCCATTCAGGGGGACAAGGACTGACTTTAGATCAATTGACCAACTGCCTACCTCCTTTCATCTTTGTTCCATTCCATAGGAAATATCTGAAGAATTTCTCAATGGAGCTAGTAGTAACTTTCGAGGGCTTATGGAAGAGGGTTGTGTAGTGTGCTTATATTGGATGCAGTTAGTGGGACTCGAGGAATGGGCTTATAACCAGTGAAAGCATTCTATCAATACATTGTTATACATAAACTCCCTGGATTAGGAGTGCTCACTGTATATTTAACGTTCGTCCGTGCATCTTCAGTGATAGGCAATAGGCATAGTCCTCAAAATTATAAAATTAGCTCACTTTGATCTATCTGTTGACTTGAGAATAGAGTTTTAATTAAAAGAAATATGAAAAAAGAAACAAAGAATATGTTGGAGACGTGGAGTAAGGTAGACTTTTGGGTGATAGAAGAAGAGCATGGTTGCAGGTATAATCACAGCAGAAGTCCTTGCAATAGGCCCAACGTCCAAGTATGTTATTAGAATATGCAGGAAAAGAAAAAAATTGCCATGTTGGAAGAGTTTACTATTTTGTGATTATAGCATCATCCCCCGGACCCAGAAGAATGAAGATCAAGAACTGCTTCTACGAAATTCTGCAGTTGCCTCTTTTAAGTCGAAACAGAGATCTTGTGGTATGATGCGCAGATATAGCTACTGTATATGGGGAGTTAAAGCTTCAGAGAGGCAGGAGTTTTTGTTGTTAGAAAAGAGTTCTATTATTTCTGTGATATTTATCCAGTAAAGCTTTCTCAGGGGGCACTCTCAAATAAATTTCCGCACAATTATGATAATACTATAGAATTTTTGTGGTAAAAAACATTCTTTATTATCTTTTTGTATTCCTTGAATCCCCATCACAGAAGAAGCGAGGGAAAGAGGATAACAAAAGATTTTGGAGCACATAAATGAGAAACAATGAATTATCGATTAAGAAGTGTTAGAGATTATACTTACTTCCAAGGCCTTCCTTGCTTCCTTTTCTATCCAAATTATACCATGATCTGATGTGGCATGACATGACAAGACAATATGTTCAAATCTTCCATCAACAGGAATAGCAGTTCTAATTTCAGGAGGAAACCTCCCACATCTGGAAAGCAAGGAGTGAAAGCATAGGAATTCAAATTACAATCAGAAAGATGATAATGATTGTGAGTGTTCATTAGAGTGTCCGACGCTAAGACCTTGTGTGTGTGCGATTGTTGGCTTAGGAATTCAAATTACAATCAGAAAGATGATAATGGATCACAATTGATTCCAACAACAAATTTAAATGACAGGGATCATTTGCAAATCAGCAAGGCGATGAAGTTCACTTTGATTCTTTTTCTGTTTTTTCTTTTCTTTTTCCCCTCTTGTATTCCCCTTCTTTTGGTGGCAAGCAAAGTGAAGTTGAGAAATAGATTTGTAGAGAAAATCAACGGGAACTTATACAATAGGATTGTTCATTAATGACCTCTACTCTCTTTTTTCCTTAAAGAAAAATAAACATAAATGAAAGGAAAAAAAAACATAAATGAAGTTTCTATAAAGAGATGGTTAAACTTGAAAACCACAAACAGAAAGAAATAAAACCTTAAAACTACCCAAAGAACAAACCACACCACGAAACAAAATCCTTGGGATAAAGCTTTCCAACTACACTTGATCTTAGCCAAAAGGCTGAGAAAGGTATCAGACTAAACCTGATACAGAATAGAGTGTACCTATCGAGCTCACTATCTATACAGAACCCACAACAAATAATTGAATTTTGCCCCTAATTGTGCTATGCTTCACATTGGCATTTACAAACTGAGGGGTCTCAAGCATGTAATGTGGTAAAATATACCCATAGGTCCCACTCTCCTCTTCTATTTCCAAATCGTAATCAATGTTCCAACAAAAGTATAAAAAAAGGTCGTGGACACCATATACCAAACTGCTTATTTGAACAAAAGGGAAAACAATACAGTGAAAATCAGCTGGATTTGTCGTGTGAAGACCAAACAGTTGTCTTGTTGCAAATTTGGAATTAAGAATTAAGCTACAAAGGACAAAAACTTAGTTTATGAAGACAGCTGTAGTTGAAGTCACGTAAATGATTAATGTTTGGAAAGCGGCATGAACCTGTTCAGTTTGGAAGACTGAACATTCAATATTCAACATTCATGTATTAAGGAGAATTTAAGTGGCCTATACCTGCAAAATTTTCTTTCAACAATGTGATACATTCTTCCAGGTGCATAAAGTCTTCTTTGATCCCGCAGCTTTCGACCCTCTGGTATGAAGGTGTCCCTCAAGCAAACCAGAAATAATAGGCAAGGCAAACTGTGCAAAGCATCAAGGCCTGGTTTAAGAGATATTAATAGCAATTTTATTGCACTAGTTCTAGGAAGAAGAGGTTGCCATTGTCATAGATCCAAAGAAGTAAGCCCAATAGTGACACATACCAAAAGATTGACTTGAATATATCTTCCAGGGGCGTGGCTGTTCTTGGCAAGAAATCATCCTGAATAAGAACAAACCAAACCATGTAAAGAAAAAACAGGAAAAAAGTTCTTATCGATAATTAAAAGCTACAATCTAAAGGACTGCCCTTAAGGGAGCAGTAACAAGTAACTACGAAGCTCCAAAATCATAACTAAAAATTACATACAAACCAAAGGAATTACACAACAAGAATTAAACTGAAAAACTGAATAGCAATAAGCTTTAGAAAGAACTCAAAAGGCCACAGGAATCTTAATCAAAGCCAAGCTTTCCTCCCAAGGAACCCTTTTATTCTCCAAAAACATATGATTTCTTTCGAACCAAATACTCCAGATCATGTCAATTTAAATAACAAACAAAGAAACAAACAAAACTTTATCCATAACAACTGAATTTCTATCGCTTCATGGTGAACAAAAAATTGCTGAGCACTGATTCGAGGACGACAAGCAAGTCCTTAAGAAATAACAAAACAAAGCTCCAGTCAAATGGTGGGGAAGGGAGAAACTGAGGTGAAGGATCCCACAATAGACGTAAGAACTAAAATGAACAAAATGAAAATCAGGAAATCCAAAAAATGAAAGAATGCTCAAAATCCTTCAACACCAATTTGATCTAAATACCACAGAACATGAAGAAATCAAGACACGGTTTGGTATGGAGCTGCAATAGACTTGTCAAAAATCATTAATAATCAAATGGGGTTTGAGCAAAACTCATCCATTACCTGCAAAATGACCGAATTAATCACATCCGCATACTTCACAGCCAAATTAAGCGACATACACCTGGCCGGCGCCACCGCGTAGCACCGGACTTTACTCCTCGGAATACCCCCCAACCGGTCCCGATGGTTCACCAGAATCACAGTCAACAACGCCGCTACACCAGACCCCAAAGAATGACCCGCAAAGACCATATTGTAATCGGATCCATTCTCAAGCCAAAGGCGTTTAAGCGTCTCAGATTCCTGATTCAGTAACCAAGTCGCGGATTTCAAAAGACCATGATGAACAAACCCACCATCAAACATCTGCATCCCCAATCGATTATCCAACAACAGTTTGTAATCACTCTCTTTGACTAAATTGAGACCACGAATCGCAAGAACAATCTCGCGATGGTCGTGATCGATGTAGATTATGTAAGGCGGAGCCCGACCCAGTGTCTGCTCGTAAGTGACGCGCTTGATTAGCCATTCGGGGTTGGGGCGGTAGCCCCCATCAGGAAGAAATTGAGGGTTATTGAGATCGGCCTCGTAAACGGCGAGGATTAAGCGGCAGACTCGAGGGACTGGCTCGAAGTCGTCGCAAGTGGCCGGCGGCCAAGTGGCGCTGTCGTAAGAGCCGATGTAAGTGCATCGCTTCCAAGCCCATCTTAAGCAACCCAAAACCACAACGCACTCGATTCCGCAGGAGAATGACATTTCTAGAGAGAAATGGAATGTGGGTTTTGGTCGAATCGCAAATGGGTATTGTAGAAACACAGAGAATCAGAGGAAGAAAGGAAGGAAATGGTGATTTCTGAGCTTAGAGATAAAAGAGAGTGATTTGGCTTCACTTCAGTGGAAGCTTTGGGAGCTTTGGATTTGTCTATTTGTTTTCTTTTCTTCTTTACTTTGCTTTGGTTGGTTGTTTTGGTTTACAGAAAGAGCCGTCTTCTCTTCTCTTCTCTTTTCTTTTCTTTTCTCCTTCTTTCTCAAATCATCTCCATTTTAATACTGAATAAGTTCAAAGAAAACAGTGGGATTTGAATTCTTTGGGTTCTTTTTAGTGTTCAATAATTCATTTTTATTTCAACTCCCATGATCTTAGGGTATCAATAATTTTGAAAAACAAAGTAAATCTATCGCTAAAAGTGAGAATAACTCAATAGGATATGGATGTGTTATCGATAAAAAAAACGTGCGATTTAAATCCTTATCTTTATTGTACCAAAGAAAAGTTTAAGGTTTTATTCTCTCATCTACGTTCAACTTAAAAAAAAAAAAAAAAAGAAAAAAAAATTATATTTTTAGTCTCTAAGTTTTGAATAATATGTGTCTTTATTCCTTAAATTTTCAAAATATATTTTTTCTATGCTTCGTTGGATGATCATTTGGCTTTTGATTTTTTATTTTTTAAAATTAGGTCTATAGACAGTATTTTAACTTTCAATTTTTTTTCTTTATACTTTACTTTTTATTGATGGTTTAAAAAATTAGGCCAAAATTTGAAAACTAAAAAAATTAGTTCTTAAAAACTTATTTTTGTTTTTGGATAAGAATTAACCGTTGCAGTTAAAGAAAGATGCAAATAAGAATTGAATTGAAAATGAGCTTAATTTAAAAAAGAAAAAACGAAAAACAAAATGATCACCAAACGGAGCTTTAATCTCATATTTTCATATATTTTCTTCAAAATTTGGAGGCTAAAAGATAATTCTAAAAAAAAATGTCTAACTTAAACCACTTGGTAAGATATAAACTATTAAATTTTGAATCTCCACTCAAATTTTGATAGAAAAGTCATTAGAAATATATACCATTTTCTTAAAACCATTTGTTGAAAGTAAATTTAATAGTTTCCAAAAATAAAAAAATAAAATTGTAGGACTGAGTAAAATAAGGAAGAGCCTTTTGAAAATGGGAAGTTATGTATATAGAAATTTGAATGTAAAATTAGGTTTCATCTTTATGTGAATTTATGGTTCATCCCTAACGGGTAGGAATTGGATTCTTTGATATCAAACTCAAAGAATGATATTAAAGTTGTTGAATAGTTGTTTTATGCTTTTAAGTTATTGAATAATTCACCATCTTAGCATAACTTAGTGGTTAAGAATCTCAACCTTACTAAAATGTTGTATTATTTTAATTCTCAACCCAATTGGATTTTTCTTTTTGACTAAAACACCTTTTTGTATAATTAATAGTAACAATAAGTTCTTTTCAAGGAAAAAAATATATATATAACAAGAAGTTTTTATCACATGTGATTATTTTTTTTAGTTTAAGGATGTGCATGTGATTAGTTTTTATTTATTTATTTAGTTAAATGATATGTTAGGGTAAAGATTTGAATATCTAGTCTTTTGGTTGAAATTATATAGTTTAACCTTTGTTTTTCTTAGTTGATTTATGTTTTGTTGGTTTTATCATATGTGAGAATGGTTTGAAAATCAATAATCAATTTAGGCCACTTTTGATAAGAGGTAACCATTTTATCTTGAGTTTTTAGTTTTTGAAAATTAAGTCTATTTCTTCCATATTTCTTATAATGATTTGCATCTTTCTTACAATGATGTACGGTAAATGCATTGAACTTCTTGTCTCTAGATAGAGATTACGTGTTTTATATTAATTAAACTATTCAGATGGCATAAATATAGTTCGTTCTTTCTTTCTTTTTTCTTTTTCAAAAGTATTGTGCTTGATATTTTATATTTATAGTAATCACAAAAGATCAAAATTAGGGTAGTTGTTGATTGATATAAATTTCTTTTAATGTATCGTCACACAATTTCTTTTATAGTTAAATTTGTAACGATTGTTTATAACATTTTTTTTATCCTTGGAGGGAATGGTTGGGGAATGGTTGTTATTTAAGTGTATTATGAGTCATTCGGGGTTTGAGGGTCCATGGTTTACGTTAGATGTGAGTTGTGTCACCACTGTTACATCTTCTGTGTTGATCAATGGTGCTCACAGTTTGATTCAACCGAAGTGTAACTTACTTTTGGGTGATCCGCTATCTCCATATTTACTTTTGATTTGTGCTAAAAGTTTTTTCCAGTCTTATTACTATGACACAAGAATAGCAAGTGATTTGTGATGCAAATGACATGATTGACTGATTTTATGATAGACAAATCTTGAGCAAGATAATTCACAACATGTCTTGCATTATGTCAGCAACATGTTTCGTGTCGTGCAGATTCTGCCTGAAGATTTTTTTTTCTTATATGATATGTGTAGTGCATATTTGCTAGTTTGTTTTCCTATTATGAGCAGCAAGTTTTGCAACATATCATGTATGATGTCGAGATCTTATTATGTGACGTGTAGTAGATTCTATAGAATATTTTTTTCTCATCTATCAGCGTGATTTTGTAAATTTTGTGATTTGCCTTCTTTTTTCTTGTAGAGATGATTTATTCTATCCTTGAAAATCTTCTCAAATCAATTGGGGTTACTTCTCGACTCATAGCTGGTGCATGAAATGAGTTTTTCGACTTTTTGGGTTAAATTTGATTCCCAAAATTTGTCAATACCATTCATGCTAATATTCTAATTTACTATCCCGAAGTGTTATTTTGGAGGAGATTAGAGAGTGAAAATGATAAAAACCCACATATATGATTTTAAATTTATATCTCGAACTTTGAATATGTGGAAGGGGGAGTGTGGGTAGATAATCCCTCTCCATGACTTTTGTCCCTTATTTATTTGAATGCTCGACTATGTTGTTTGTTAGGTATTTCAATTGACTAATGAATTATCTTGATACTTGAATAAAAACATTGGTAACTCTAACATGATTTGGAGTCAACATGTACCTCAACGTATAAGGTACTAAAAGTGTGTTTGAGGCGTTAAGTTAAATTTAAAGTTCGGATCTAATACGATGAAGTTAAAAGATATGTGTTTTGGGTGTAAGGTTATTTAGTTAGAATTTCTTGACAAATGTATAAAAGAGAAAAAGAGAGGATGATGGAGTTTTTCGATAAATATATAAACTTCAATAGTGAACATTGTTGAAGTTTATAGAGTTAAGTTATTTAACACCGACTTATGAAGTCGGTGAGCCAAACATCTCTTAAAATTGAAGATTTCTACTCAACTATTTCTCGAACCAAAAAAATAAAGTAATAAAAATAAAAATAAATTCAAATAAATTGATTAAAAATGAAGAGAAAAAGGGACAAGAAACCATGGCAAACTAATAAAATAGGCTGAAATTTAAACCCAACGGATGGAGTAAAGCAAAATAATTTTGATTCATGTCGGCTTTGGATGATTCTATTCTGAAATTGACTTGATTTAATTATAATCTCGTTCAAATAATCTACACAATTTAATAAAATTTAAAGATTTGTATTTTCTCTGACTTTGAATTTTGAAAATGAGGTTCAAAGAATGTTAATTATTATTATTAGTATCATTTATCTTTAACATGTTACAAAAATAGTAGTATTTATATTAACACATCCCAAAAATTAGTATCATTTATGATTTTCTTTTAATTTAAAAAAATACAGACTTTTCGAATGTTATAATTTTTTTATTTAAAATATTTTTTAACCAATAAAAAAAACATTCTTAATAGATTTAAATACTTGTATGTAGATCAATCGATAAGATACTAATTATCATGTGTAAAAGTCAATAATTCGATCTCTCTTTTCTCTTCATCGTCGAATTAAAAGAAAAAAAAAAGTAAAAATAATGGAGGATGAATATCAATTTTAGCAATGAAATTGATTTTTCAATTTACATAAAATATAAATTCATACTAAAATATAATTTGTGTAATAGTATATGTTTCTAGAAACTAATTGCTGTAAATGTTGAAATCTATTGTGAATTAATTGTTTGATGATAAATATTATTGTGTGATTTTTAGTTGAATAGTTGGTAATTAGGTTGTTAAATGTAGGTTAGTATTATTGGAGATGGTAATTTATAAGAAAATTTTCATGATCATCCTCTCATACTTGAATTATTTCGAATTCTGAATATTGTAGATTTTTAGTATTTTAACGATTTATAATTTTTTTTCTCTTTTTCCTTCTGGTATTTATAAAAGAAAACAAAGATTGTATACATATATACGTACAAATTTCATTAACCTATAATCTAGAAACAAAACAAAAAAAATATTTAACTGCATCTCGAACATCACATATCTTTATATATTCCACTAAATTGTTCAATTATAATTTGTCATACGGTAAATTTTGTCTTTTCTTCTTTTTAAAACATTTTATATTTTTTATGTGAGTGAAACGAAGGGATGCATGTAGATTGATGATACTTGGGATGCACCAAATATTAAAAAAAATATCTCTTAATCTTTTAATGATTCAATAATTCATTCAATTATTTTTTGTTTTTTTTTTAAAAAAATTTATTTTATTGGAATCATAAGTTCATTATTGCTTAAAAAAACCCAAACCCCTTCTAGAACAAGATATAGTCAAAAATAAATTCAACATCCCTTTGAATTTTGCACTAAAATTTGATCCATTCAAAATTCAAAGTACTTAAAAATAGTTAATATTCAAATCATAATCAAATAATCAATTAATATTCAATCCGAGTAAATGACTGCGAAGCAAAAAAAATAAAAATTTAGTGGGAGATTTTTTTTTTAATGGGAGAAGTTGAAAATATAATTTCTTTATGAGGTAGGGGATTCAATAATTTGTGTTTTTCCTAATCCCACTTGCATTTATTAAAAAGAACTAAATCATATTTTTTAATACAATTGTGAGGTGTGAGAATTATTCAAACTAAAAACACTAACCATATATTGTTCGAGTTTAGGAGATACATGAATGAATCGAGATCATTCAAAATGAGAAAGATTTTGAAGATATGAAAATTGAATGGTTAAAGATATAAATATTTTTCTTAAACTTATTACATAAAATTAAAAAATAATATGTTTGGTAAATTAGGTTCATCGATAACTATTTGATTTTTGGTTTTTAGTTTTTGAAATTAAGCTAAGTATTTCAACTTATGAACTCTTCATTTTGTTATCTACTCCTATAAATATTTTCAATATCTAAATCAAGGTTTGAAAAAAAAAAAAGAAAAAAGTAATTCTCATAAATTTTGTTATAGTTTTTAAAATATGGGTAAGAATACAAACATTTCTTTAAAATTAAAAAATGGTGAGAAAAGGAATGCAATTTTCGGAATATGAAAAACAAAATAGTTAAAAAAATGGAACTTAACAGTAAGAATAAAAGTTTTGTGAGATGAAAATAAATCTGCCTTATTTAATTTTTTTTTTTTAATTATTATTTTATATAGTTACTCTTTGGGATAAAAAAGAGTGGTTTTTCGGATAAGCGTGAAAGATAGGTTCGAGTTATCTAGAAGAAAAGTATTTGATTCTCAATAAAGATAATAAAAATACAAGGAAAAATGATGACATTAATTAATTTAATTAAAGCTACGATTCACGTGCGTATCCATAATTTGAAAGAACCTTCCTTTTAATAATACAATAATTTATATGATCATTTTATTCTTTTTCAGATGTTTAAACTTTTTTGTTAAACAAACTTATTTAGTCTTCTTTTTGCAAATTATTTAATAAAAGTATTGATGCTAATCAATTTTGAGTGTTTTGAAACCATATGTAATCTCTTTTTTTTTTTTTTTTTTTTAATTTTTAGAGAAAAGTAATTTTGTCGGTATAAATCTAAGAATTTTGATGCCAAAATTTAGATGGGATAAATGCACTTGACTATCACCTGACACCAACAGTGAATTTATTTAAAGGAGAGATGAACATGACCTACAAAAGAGAAAACCTACACACTAATGTGGTGCTTGCCACATGCTCCCCAATGCTTAAGTCAGAGAGTGAACGAGTACGGAAGTTAGAGATCAGTTTGAGGGTAGAACTCAAGTTGCCTTAATGAAGTTATAATGATATATTTCTAGAGAAAATTGGCCTAGGTTGTTCACTAGGATTTTTTAGTCCTCTCAAGATAATTTGATAACCTATCAGACCGAATTGGTTTCATGTTTGGCTAGGGTTGGTCTTGACGAGCACCTTCCTTGAGCCATATTTCAGACTTAAAATGATATATGGGGTTGGGGCATGAGTGAGGCATGCGCCGTTAGACATTTGGTAAGCCTTGGCCTTGGTTAAGGCCAAGGTCAAGTATACTGGCTTGGGCTTAAGCCAATCCTTTTTCTTAGACCTATTTTGATTCTAAGTTATCATTTTCGGTTTGTATCATGTTTTCTTCTTAACTTTGTCTTTTATATTTGTACTAGATGTCGATTATATCATTTGGTTTAAAATCACTCATAACATAGAAGTAGACTGGTTAAAACATTATATTATCGATCAAACAATCAGATGTTTGATTTCTCATAATACTTTACTTATTGCTCCACTTAAAAAATATGATTAAAAATGAATATGAATATTCGTAGAATGAGTAAATTATGAAAAAGAAACTACAATTTTTTTTAAACAATATAAAGATCATGGTTAAATTAATCAAACATTTACTTATATATAAATTTTAGAGTAATTATTTTAAATGAAAAAATTGTTGAAAATATTTTTAAATATAACAAAATATTATTGTCTAGTAGTGATAGATAGTGATAAGCACTAATAAACATTTATCAGTGTCGGATCTATCAGTAACAAATATCGACATTTTACTATATTTGTAAATAAGTTTGACTCATTTACTTATATTTATGTTAGAGACCCTAAACAGTAAGAGTATCTTACTGAGCATAACTGATCAACTTGTTAAGATATTGTCTTTGACAAAATGTTAAAGGTTTCAAATCCCTACACCTTTCTCTGCATATGTGTTTAACTCAATATATATATATATATATATATAATTAATTTAATCCTACTTTAAATGATACTAATTTTAATGTTTGATTAAGTAATTTACTCTCTAATAGTTAGTTAATCAATTAATTAAATAGAATTCTCCTGAAACAAAAATGGTAAAATAGAAACAATATTTAATTGCCAAACATCAATTGTCTTCCTTATATATAAATACAAATATTTAATATTCTAGACATTCAACTCTACATTTAATATATCCATATACTAATCAAATAAATGCCATTAGACATGTGTTATTATATTTAAAAATACTCTCAAATAATACATATAGTAAGTTGTAACAAAGCATATTATATTAGCGGTATAAAACATAGTTACTATAGAAGGAATTAATTTGGAAAAAAAAAAGAAAAAAAACCTAACAAAACTAACATTTGATATGTCAGCTGACCAACTTCAAGGAAGAAACATTAAGTTAAACTTAAAAGAAAAATTGACCCACTATTTCAACCAAAAATTTCCTTGGGTCACTTAAAATGGGTATGAAATGAAGCACCTAACTAATGATTTCTTGAAGAATTGGGCATGACTAAAAAAAATTAGATGCCAAATTTGAGAATTATAAACAAACAAACAAATAAATAAATCTATGTTATATAAAGGCTAACTAAGCCTCCAAATCCACCACCAAAAAAGGGATCAAAATGGGGATGAAATCAATAACAATCCATGGCTTTGGTTCAATTATTGTTATTGTTGTTGTGATGTTGTTGATTGGATTTAAACCATGTGAAGCAACATCTCAATTGGTCACATATGTGTTTGGAGATTCTTTAACTGAGGTTGGAAACAACAATTTTTTGAATTCACTAGCAAGATCTGATTATCCTTGGTATGGAGTTGATTATAATGGTGGTCAAGCAACTGGAAGATTCACTAATGGAAGAACCATTGGAGATATAATATGTAAGTTATTGGCTAGGGTAACATGTCACGTACGTGTCTTTATATCTTTATTATATTGTTTTAATTACGAAAAAAAGAATGCTCTTCAAGGTCGTCTTTCTTTGGATTCACCATTCTAGTTATGTCACATCTTACTTTTTTTTTTCGACGAATGTCGTATGTTTGAGTTTTATGGATTCTGATACTATATTAGATAATATAGCGTGTTATCTCAAAATTAATTGGTAACAAGAGGTGTACTCTAATTTTTTCAACGTGAACCGTCGAGTATTATTAATTGATTTGGAGATTGATTGGTTTGGTAGCTTCAAAGCTGGGAATTGCTTCACCACCTGCATACTTATCAGTTGCAAAGGATGAGGATAAACTCGTACAAGGCGTCAATTATGCTTCCGGTGGAGCAGGAATTCTCAATGACACTGGACTCTACTTCGTAAGAATATTACACATTTCTCAAATCCAAACATAGAATTAAAATTTGCTTTAATGTATATATATATATATATGTCACGTTGGTTCTTATTGGGAGGTTGTTTAATTTTAGTTTTTATGAATACGTAATTTAGTTTATATTTTCAATAAATTTTTAAGAAAAAGTTAACGTTTTGATCCTTAGATTTTGGATCTAGTTTCTATTTAGTTCGTAAGTTTCATTTAATTTTAGTTTCAATTTAGTTTTTGAGTTTCAAAATGTTACAATTTTACCACATCGATGTCTATTAATTAATTTAAAATAGTTATGATGTGAAATTTTAAATTTAAGTTTAAAAGTGATAAAAATTAACATACTCTCTCGAGTTTATTAAATTTTAGTCCATATATTTTCAAACGTCTAGTTTTAGTTTTTTTTTTTTTTCAATAAAATTTTAGTTTGGTTCCTCAAAGTATTTTTTTCTTGAAATGTGTTAAATACTCGTAATAATTTTTTTTTTCAAAAAATAATTATAATAATTTTCATGCAACGAAATAAAATATGTGAATATATTTTCAAAATTTTTAGGGAAAATGCTTAAATACTATATATATATATATATATATTTTACAAATTAACAATAAATTAAACTAAATATAAGATTTATTAAGAGTACTAGACTAAATTGGACATTTAAAAATTATTTGGGATCGAAATGGTATTTTAACCATAAAAAATGCAAAAAATAAAAACCATTTTGGTCTCTTGGTTTTGTGTCATTTAGTTTTTATTTGGTTCTTAGATTTGAACATGTTGTATTTTTTACCTCCAAATTTTGAGTTTTATTTTCATTTGGTCCCGAGGGTTAAAAAAGTTACATTTTTTACTATTGAGGTTTTTTACTTTATTTTTATTTTTTATTCTTATTTTTTAACTTTTGATTTCTAGATTTCAATAAATAATCACACTTTCGGTTATTATTATTAATATTTGTTAATTAATTTAAAAGTATTATAATTAATTTAGGGTAATTGTTTTAAATGATAAAAATATTGAAAATATTTTCAAATATAACAAAATATCACTGTTTATCAGTGAAGATCGCAAGTGATAGAAATTTATCCCATTAACATTTTGTTATATTTATAAATAAGTTTGTTTAATTTTTTTATTTGAAAACAACCAGTTAATTTATTTTTCACTAGTTTTTCACCTCTATTAAAATTGATTTTAAAATTTGACTTTATAAAACCAAACAAGGAGTAAAAATTTGAAATACTTAACTTTATAGACCAAATGAAAAATATCAAAATGAAAAAAAAAATGTAACATTTTGAGATTTAGAGACCAAAGTGAAATTAAATTAAAATATAACAAATAAAAATTAGACTCACAAGAATTATGCAAATTGGCTTACTTATAGAAATTGACAAACTTTTTTCAGATTCAAAGACTGTCGTTTGACGATCAAATCCAGAGCTTTAACCAAACTAAGAAGGTGATAGAAAATAAACTTGGGGAAGAGGCTACTAATAAACATTGCAATGAAGCCATGTATTTCATTGGAATTGGTACGTTAAGAGTATTGATATAATTAAAATTTCATCGTTTAGATTTGGTCATGAGTTTAGAATTGGACGTTTGTTCGAATTTCGTGTTACGTCATTTCTTCCCAAACTAAGGATATGAGTTTTAAAAATAGTTGAAATCACTTTGTTATGTTCAAAATTACTTTGAAACATACTTTTATTCCTTCAAAATCAATTTCATTTCTTTTTTAACTTTGTGAATCATCGGTACAACCTTTTGAATTTGATAGTGACTTAATATGGTCTCCAAGTTGATATGATATATTTGGTGTTGTTTGTAATTGTAGGTAGCAATGATTATGTGAACAATTTCTTGCAGCCATTTTTGGCGGATGGGCAACAATACACCCATGAGGAATTCTTGGACCTCTTGCTTTCTACATTCGAACAACAACTTACGGTAAAAATTACTCAAAGGACTATTAATTTTTTTAAAAAAGTTCAGAGACCTATATGACATAGTATGATAATTTTTTTTTCCTTTTTACTCAAAATAATTTCTTCAAATTATTATAAAAAAAAGAAATAAATCTATTTCCATAAAACATAAAGTTATCTTGAGAATCTTCAAAACATAAAATATAAAGTTTCCTTAGAATTTTCTGTGACAAGTAGAATATGTTTCTTTTCCTCTTGTGAATTAAGGAATATATCTTTTAGAACAACCTTTTTTGGTTGCTTGGACAAAAGGGATTTTCAAAGCCACAACTTAAAGTATGGGTGATGGTGTTATTCTTTCAATGGAAATTAGAAGAATAAACATAATTTAATATTGTAGCTATATAAATAGTAATTATTATTATTATTATTATTTACATAAATACAACCTCAATACCTACTAAATGATCAAGTAATGAAGTAAAAAAATATATATAAAGGTAAACAAGGCAAGGATGTTTTGAGAAACTTTTAAAATCATAGTGTTGAAAATGACATAAGTTTTTGGGCCTTTGGCCCATTACAAGCTCTTACATGAAAAAAAATTACAAGTTGGAAAGTGTGTATACTAGAGTTCTTTAGGGCACTTTAGTTTTTAAATTTGAAAAATGGATATCTCAAGATTTCGAAACGGTTTCTAAATCTAGATATGAAGCATTTTTTTTTTCCTTCTTTTCAAAAACCAGTGCCTCTAATCTTGGGATTATATTACTAATCTCCTTTTCTCTGTTAGTTTCCATTGTTATGAACAAAGAGTACCTTAATTTAAATTATTCTCTCACGAGTATTAAGGATAACATTTGGGAGTAACTGGTATTAATGATCCACACCGAAGTCATACTGAAATTGCATTCAAGGAAGTAATAATCCATTTCACAACAATCAATTGTTCGAGTTTTGCATATTACACATAAGAGACCAAAATTTGAAATCAAACTCAAACTAGGACAATAAAAATATTAATCAAACAACCTTTTTCTTGAAACAAATTTTGATGGGCAAATACATGATCTTGATAATGGGCCATCCCAAAAATTTGATAGATATAGGGAGTGTATTTGGAATTTTAAAGTTGAGTGTGTTGTAATGAATTTGGGATTGTTTGATTATTATATTGTAGAGGCTTTACCAATTGGGTGCAAGAAAAATGGTGGTACATGGGCTAGGGCCATTGGGGTGCATTCCTTCACAAAGAGTGAAATCAAGAAAAGGGCAATGCCTAAAGAGAGTGAACCAATGGGTTCAACACTTCAACTCCAAAGTCCAAATCCTCACAACAACTCTCAACAAAAAACTTCCAAATTCACATCTCCTCTTTGCAGATACCTACCCTCTTGTTCTTGACCTCATCAACAACCCCTCGGTTTACGGTAAATAATCGTTTTAGTCCTTATCGTTCGATTTTTTCTTCATATAATGTTACTTAAGTAAAGAAAAATGATATTTAGTGGGTGTTATGTTCATTTAGAATGACGAGGAGGTTGAATTTATATAGAACAAATTAAATTAAAGATTAAAAATAAATTAACGACAAAAAAAAAAGAAAATTAATTAATGAGTTCAAATAGAACATGCTAACTAAATTGTTTTTGAAAACTGAAGGAAAGGGATGACTGAAATGTAATATTTGAAAGTTTAAAGATTAAAATGAAATAAGTATAAAAGTTCAAACGGCATGATAATAACAAGAGGTTACTAGTATTTTAAACTAACTAGTTTATGTGCATTTTGTTCTAAAAAGACGAAAAAAACATGAGGGAATGTTTTGAATATATTATCTAATGTTTTTGTTATATTTACGTTATTTACAATTTTAACCGTAGAATTTAGAGAAGTGTATTATATAAAATTCTTTAGCCCTAGAGGTGCCTCTAATCTATAATCCAAATTATTCTCTCATAATAAACTGTCCTCTCCATGTTCGTAGAAGTAGCTAAAACACTATCAGTGAATCATAAATTTTTATATCGGTTCTCTACTGTTTACGCTTTTTTCTGCTTATCTTTATTTATCGATTCATGACAATACCCAAAAAGAAAGAAGTTAAAAAATTGTGTAAAAATTTTCAGGTTTCAAAGTTTCAAATACTTCTTGTTGCAATGTGGACACAAGTATTGGAGGGCTTTGTTTGCCAAACTCAAAACTATGCAAGAACAGAAGTGAGTATGTGTTTTGGGATGCCTTCCATCCTTCTGATGCTGCTAATGCTGTCATGGCTAATAAACTCTTTTCAACTTTATTCACTTCTTTTCCTTCTTCTTCTTCTCCTACACCCTCTCCTTTGCCCTCCCCTTAAATTAAAATTTATAAACAATCATATCGACATGCCGATGTTTTAATGTACTTGAAAGCTCGTTCGATATTGATATGCATATTTTAATTATTTTATTGTAAGAATATCGACGAAATGTAAGACAATAGACATGTTAATAGAATCTTGAATATCGATTTAGTGGTTGGAGATGATTGTGAATATTTATATATACTTATAGTGTAGATACATAAAGAAAATTTATTTACTCTCCCCTTCAAAAAAAAAAAAAAAAAAAATTGATGAAAAGACATATTCTCAAAGCCTAAAATGAGAGTAAAGGAGCGAGAGTGCATAAGTGAGAGAGCAAGAGAGCGAGCAAGTCCATTCTGCATGCATGAAGTTTCTTTTTGATAATTTCACTAGAATTTGACGTCAACAAATGGTAAAAAAAACTTTATTTTTTCAAAAAGTGGGACAAAACTCATTTTGTTCTCCAAAAGTTGAGTCATCCATCTAGTAGGCCCATTAAAAAATTACCGCCAGGCATAATAATATAATTATTTATTCTTAGTTCGGGATTGATGTAGGTTTTAAAATAATTACCAATAGTCGGTGTTTTTAGAAAAATCAACTAGAAGAAGTAAAATAGTGTTTGGTAAAATTTAATTTTAACTTGTCATGATATTTAGTAAATTAATATTAAATTTGTGTAATTTAGTTATATAAAAAAAGTAAATTATGTTTTATATTCGTATTTAATTTATACTTTATCATAATATAATTATTTAAAAATATATATGATTTGAACGGTAACTAACTTTGTTTAATCTATTTTTTGTATAAAATATTTTTTTGATTATTGTTATAAGAAATTGAATCAATTAAAATTTGGAATTTAATGTAAGAAAATAAATTAATAGAATGACATTGAGATAGGTAAGGAACATATCAAGTTTTTAGAAAAGTTAAAATCTAAAAGCTCACTCGAATAGCTTTAGCACATTAGAACAAATTTAAAAGTGATTCTTGGATAGATTAATAAATGAGTTAGTTTTACCAAACAACTTAGGTGGTTAAAATTCTCATGTAAATTAAAAAAAGCAATCCCAAACCGGCCTTAGTCCTTTTTTGTTATTTTTCTAAGGGTTATTACAATGTATAACATTTTTAGGAATAATAATCGAGTATATAACAATATTCTTAAAAAAAATTACAAATATAGCAAAGTCTACCAGTGATAAACTGGTATCACTGATAGACTCTTACCAGTAATATGATCTATCACGGATAGACTATCTAAATTTTGCCATATTTATATATTTTGTATATTGTATTATTTTTACTAATACTTTCAACCTGATCGGTATATCTCTTTTCCAGTTTTCCTAGTAATAAAGGATAAGGCCCATTTATTTAGAAAAGCCCAAAGCCCCAAACAAGCCCAAATCAACAAAACGTGTTCAGGACAGTTACCAATGAACTTGAAAATAAGTGCTGGTATTAATGTAAATAATATTATTAATTCAATTGTCATTTTCTCTTGGATTAAGATCACATATCACCAATTGGCATATAAATCTGTTTTTTTAGACACTAAAAAGATTTGTATTTCAAATTCCTTGTCCTTATTGTACTTAAAAAAATCAACATATTCTATTACTATTATTATTTGGGAGTTTTCAGATAAAAGTAGGAGGGCAAGAAATAAAAACATTCTTCATAATCTATGGGTAGAATTATATTTGAATAGGGATTTTAATTATGAGATTCTTTGTTTCATAATCTACTTTTAAAATTCAAGCCAATTAAAAAAAGTTTTCGTTTTTGAAATGTGACAATAAATTGAAAAATATTTCTATGGAAAGATGAAAATTACGGTAAATAAATTGGGGAGAAAACAAACATAATTTAAAAAAATCAAATGATTATCAAATAAAGTCTAAATATAGATGTTCGAGAAATGTATTCCATGTTCCCTCCTCCGTTTCGTTCCCATCCCTACTTTGTTTGCTTTTTTATTATAATAATTATTGTTATGTTATTATATATAAAAATTTCAAAATCTTATTGTTTGATGACTAAGATAATAAATTTATTTCAATTGAACATTTAAATTAAGATTATATATATGAATAATTTGGTTGATAATTATTTTCTTCTACTAGAAAATTTGAGTAATTTTTTTTTTCAATTCAAATTGTCAATGTGGAATAAATCATATAAGAACTAGTGAAAATTTTAATATTTTAATTAAAATTGTCCATGTTTAATGAGTCATATAAAAGAATCAATGAGAAATTTAATATTTAATTAAATTTTTTTAATATTTTTTTAGAAAAAATAAAAATATGAAAAAATTCTTTGTAGGGAACTCGATCCCTATAGAAAACCCATCACAACTCCCACAAAATTAAATAGAAAATTTTATAAGATGGGAAATAAATGAGAGTGGAGATAATGAGAGTCATTTTGACCATATCGCACCCGTGGACATCTCTAAGTCTAAGTTATTAAAACTATGTTTTGTTTTTATATCGATCATTTTCAAAATTTAATTAATATTTGAAGGACATCTTTAAACTTAACCTGATTATTTTTTATTTCAATTTTAGTAAAAATAATAATGATCTAAATAATATATAAACTAAATTATCATACACATTTAAATTGCAATGACTTTTACATTCTATAATGTGATTCTCTCTTTCTCAATGAAACTTAAGTGGACTTTATGAATGTTAGGCATGATGATGTAAAGGAAAGAAGATTAAGGCATCTTATATTATATTACCTTTTAAAAGGCTTGGGATTAAATATAGTTTTGAATCTTTTGATTGGTGAATTTTATCTTTTGTTTATCTTTTTTTTTTTTTCAATTCTTAAACTTTTTTGGAAATTCATTTTGATCCACAAAAATTTAAAATCTCAGTCACAATAATAATTAAACAAGTCAAATGACTTTTTTTCCCCTTTGATCTTGATTATATAGTCATGGAAGTATTTAAAAAGAATTGAACAACATTTATAAATACTTAAAGAGGAGATAATATATTAACAATAATAAAAAAAAATCAAAAGTATAACTATGAGAGTCTTAAATTTCTATATAAAATGTGTTAATATAAGCTAATATGAAAAATAAATTCATATGAACGAATCGAATTATATGTTACATAAAAAATGTTGAACGAACAATTTCCTTAAATCATTCCGTTAATAATATTATCTTCTTATATTCATTCTATCATAAAGTGCAAACCTACCCTTTCTAAATAGAGAGTAGGAAAGAAAAGAAAAGAAAAGAAAAGAGGATGATGAAATTTTTTATGTTAGCATTACCTAACAATATAGGCTATACTTTTTGCCTTCCTTTTTTTTTTATTTTCCCAACTTCCTAAAAAATCAATCATTTCATCCCCAAAAAAAGGAATAATATTTTTTTCAAGATTTATTTGATTCAATCAAATACATAATTAGAAAAAGGAAAGCCCTTAAAAAGTACACATTATTTAATTCCCAAATGTGTTTGAGGAAGCATCATTAGGACAGAAATGGAGAGTTGGCAGTGGCCAATTGATATAATACACAATAAAATTTGAAAAGGAGATAGGAGACCCATTACCAATACATGGTGTAAAATGGAAATGGACATGTGTCGGGCCGGGATTCGTCCACTTGTTGAGCAAATTGACCAATTGGATTACTTGGGATATCCTCCAAAACTTATTGTCTTCACCTTTTATGTTGATTTTAGAGAGGACCTGATCACAGATATCCTCCAAAATGCTATGCTTTACAAAAAAGTTATAAGAAGAATGTAGAAGAAGTACATATGTGTATTCAGTTTGAGTGGTTGCACAAGATAAGGTTTCTGAGTGCTTTGCATTTACCAAGAAAAAAATATTTCTTCTTTGTTGGTTAAATCCATGGGTTCTTAATGGATAAATATCTAAAATTCTTTGAAAATGTTCAACTCTTACTCTCGAATCGTTGAGAGTTCGAAATTTTACACGAGATCTATCTGAAAGTTGAATCAGCATCATACTAATCAACATCCAACAAGTTCGATTGTGACTATCGATATTAATGAGGAAAGAAACATATATTGTAATAGAACTTGTTGAGCACATGAACTAATCATGGTTTTTGATACGACAATAAGTCTTCACTAAACCCAAAAACTTTAGTGTACACGTTAAAAGAACATTTAGTGGCTGTTTGGCTCCCCCAAACTTAAAGTTAGTGGAGTAGACTATTATTAATATTAGTCCACACATATTTGGCACTAAAAATATAATAATGATGTTTACAACTATTTATAACTTACAATTATTTACGGTTGTAATATTTGAAATGTTTTTTTTTGTTACAATGCTTACTATTTTCTACTTATGATCTTCTCTCTTCCTCTTTGTTATAGTATCTAATATTTCCAACAATTATCTACGTAGTACTATTTGAAATATCTCTTTGTTACAATGTTTACCATTTTCTACTTAGCCTTCTTCCTCTTTGCTATAGTATCTAAAATTTTCTATTCAAACTAAAATAGTCTATACCTAAAAAAAAAACTATTAAAACTCAAACTAAAATAGTTTGCACACCAAATACAGACTAATTATAACCTACATACTATAATAACCAATTTAGCACCTTAATTATGAAAAAAATTTCGGAAATTAACACTTCTAAACATCAGTGGCTATTATCATAATCACACCGCATAAATTTGTAATCGTAAAAATTGAATGTTGAAACTCTAACATCATCCAAATACTATAACAAGTCTAACATACACAATATAGAAAAGCAACAACTTATGTTATCCTCTTTTTAGTATGATAGGTGGAGATCATAGAGAAGTCCTAAAAGAAGAGCACTTGAGGAGATTTGAAGTGGTGGGCAATATTAATGTAAGAAGAAAGCCCCTCAAATGTAACCATAAGAGAGGATGTGTGGATGAAAGCTATAATATATGAGTAGTGGAAATTGGAGAATTTTTTTAATCCACAAATTTTTGTTTTAACATTACACCAAAAAGAAAAAGAGAGATTGATAACTCTTTTCCAAAGCAAAAGGGGGGAGATATATATATATATATATATATATATATTATATATATATATTATTATATATATAATATTATATATAATATATATATATATATTGATGGATATGACTTGGAAAGTGAAGTGAAATGAAGGGAGAAGAAGTGGGGATTTTGTTTGGTGTGGAATTGGGTCAAAGATTGTGAGAAAAAAATTCAACTTTTATTTATTCCCACCAAATACAGTTCTATATCATCCTACAAAATTCTCCCTTAGATGATATTACATCATTTTTGTGTATTGCTTACGTCATTTTTAGGTTACAAACTGGATTCTCAATTTCTCATCCAATATTTTTATAATATTTTTAAAACTTAAAATTCATTTGATAATAGGATCTCTGAACTCTTAAAATATTTCAGATCATGAATTTTTTTAATTTTTCTATAGTTGTTGAACTTTTAAGAGAGTAATGAATGGATTATTATAGTCTTAAATTATTATAAATGGGTTATAATAGTTTGTGTTTGAGGTATAAATTATTTTAGTTGGATTATAATAGTATGTGTTTGAGGTGTAAAATATTTTAGTTTGAGAAGGAAATAGTAAATACTGTACTAAAAAAATGATGAATGTAAAATAGTAAAAGTAAATATGGTAGCAAATGGGGGTTTTGAAATAGTGTTGAGAATATAATATTATATTTATTATTTCAAAATAACTTTTTGAAAGCTACTATTTTTAGTTTTCAAAATTTAACTTAATTTAAGCTAACTTTCGGAAAAAAAAATAAAATAGTTATTAAACGGGGCCTTAAATTTGTGTCTATTTGATCTATAAACTTTTAAAAAATATTTAATACGTCTATGAATTTCAAAAAGTATATAAGAGATTCTCTTAAACTTCAAATTTTTTATCCATTAAAACCTTGAATTTTCAAATTTGTATCTAGTTGTTTTGTTTTTTTACATTATGTGGAGTGAAGAAATCGAGATTCATAATACAAGTATTATAACAATTGAATTATGCTCATTCTTATATATCTATGCTTTTTAGAATAACCATTGCAAGGATTAGGATCGAACATTATATACTTAATTAGTTTTTAATGTTTGAACTATTTAACATTTTAAAAAATTTATCAAAATAAAAACAACAAATATCAATTTATACTCTTAAACGTTTAGAGATTGTATCAATTTAAACTCTAAATTAAGAATTGTATCAATTTAAACCCTAAATTTTATTTAAATCTTGAACTTTTATATGTGCATCAATTTAAACCTTAAACTTTCATAAATATATCAATTTAAATAATTAATTTTTATAAATATATGTAAATAAAAATAATGAAATGTTTAAATTGATACGATTATAATAGAAGGGATATGACAAAACTTGTAATTAAAAGGGAAAAAGAAAAGGTTGGGCAGCAAATGCGACCACAGAAATGCACAGCCCCGCGTGCATGGAGGTCGACCGCCCCATCATTTTTCCAAACCGCCCAAACCCAATTAATAACTATTTTATTCCATCCTTCCATAAATTTAAAAAAAAATAAAAAAAATAAAAACTTTTATTCCTTTTCTATTTTTTTTTCTTTTTAACTGTAGTAATGTTTTTACTCGATTTGTTAACCATTTGGTTTTTTTTTAAAATTAGTTCTATTTCTTCTTTTAAAATAAAGTTGAATTCGTAACTAAATTATAAAAACTAAAAATATTAGTTGAAACTAGACCGCAAAATAAGAAATTGAGATGAAAGAAATATTTACAAGTTTAATTTTTAAATACTAAAAACTAAAAATTTAAATAATTACCAAACAAGACTTTCATTTTTTATTTTATGATTTTGAAATTTGTATTTATTTCTTGTCAACTTTTTTAATTATGTGTTTTCATCTTCGTTTACAAAAATATTTAAATTTTTTAGTCAAATTTTAAAGACAAAAATTATTTTTGGATTATTTTTCTAACTTTCAAAACTTAGTTTAGTTTTTGAAAATATTACTATAAAATTAGTAACAAAACAACGAAAATTGGGAGTGGAAGTAGCGTGTAGAAGCTAAATTTTTAAAAATGAAAAAAAATCAAAAATCAAAAACCAGATTTTTACCCAATGAGACCTTAAATTTTCGTTTGTTTAACTTAGAAACCACTAATGACATTTAATTAAATTATACAAGCTAAAGTGAGTCTAATTTAGTAGCAATTGACATATTATCGAAACCAAATACTAACAGTAATAGTATCTTTGTATTTTTTTTTAAAAAAAAGTTAAAAATATTATCGAAACTTTTGAAAGCCGACAAGTATTCTTTTATACAAAATACAAAATTTGTGAATATTTGATATAATTTGGTCTTTTAATTTAATTTACATGAAGGGAAAAAATACAAAGAAATAAAAAAGAAAGTAATGGTTGGAATAGGTAGCAGCTTTTAAGCTGGTCCTAGCCTAATTTTCCATGTTCTATTATATGTCCACTGCTTCTTGTCTCTCTTACTTTGTGTTTGTTTGAATGTGTATATAAATATTTATATAACACTAAATCATTATATAATAGACTTTGCTTTCCCCCAAACTTCTTCCTTCCACACCTAACCTTTTGACGTTTTGTCTTTTGTCTCTCTTTCACCCTAGTTTTAACTTTTAATCAATCACGATCTTCCCGTAACACGTCTCGGTTTCAAGATGGGATCAATTTTTGATACTTCATGACTATGACGACATTTATCTATATTTTTTACAATCTGTTCACACTATCTACTTGTTTTAAACTACTTCTCAAAGTGAAGACTATCCACGTATACCAAATGTTAAGTGTTTTCAATTAAAGCTCTTTTAACAAAGAGAAGAAAATAGTAAAAATGTGAGCACTTTTGAAGTCGTAAATGATTTTTTTTTTTTTTTTTGTTTGGTTCTTTCCTGTAAAATTGATTAAAAAATTGAAAATAAATAAATAGAAAAAGTCATTATACTTGTACAAATTACTAAATCTGATGGATTGTAATTTATCTTCATAGAATTAAGATTTTAGTAAATTTAAAAATACAACCAATTAAAATTTGGTACAAATTTATTTTATTCTTAGTATTTAAAAAAATTAAAACGGATAAAGGAAGAAAAAATACAAAGCATCTTATCCGTTAATGAAAAATCTAGTTATTATTATTATTTTTTTAAATACTATAGTTTTGGAAATAATTTTAAGAGTCTTCTATTTGCAAATAGTTTAAAGAGTGGGGTGGTTGCGGGAGTTAGCATTTAAATCTCATGCCTTTTGGTCAATAAATGTATGGGTAATGTTCGAATTAGAAAGAGTACATAAATGACTCGGGATCAAAGTGGAATGAGACGATCTTAAAGATGGGAAAGTATGATTAAAAAATTTTTCTAGGAAACATGTGAGTGAGAACAAAACATCATCATTACTAGATCACAAGGGATGCAAGGGATTGTTGAAGCTATTAGGTGTCGAATCAAATGTTTTCAATCCCGATATGAATTTGGGCTTGAAGCATTTTACAATGTGTTTTGACTAATGAAAGTTGTGCTTTAGATTGCTAGAATGTGCCGATTATTGAGTGTTGGCTAGAAATGCAGTTATCTCACATTGAAAAAGTTCAAAGAAATCGCAGGCTCCAAGCACTATAAAAGGAGCATATGCCTTTGGTTTCAAATCATCTCAATTTGAAGTACTTTAAGCTTGGTATATTAGCTCAATTGTGTGAGTTATATTATGCTTCGAGAGAGTAATCTTGTAATCGAGATCGGAGAAGTCCAAAGATAGGTTTGTAATGAAATTTTATAGTGCAGAGTCAACTTATCTTTCTTAGAGCTATAATGATGTGTTTATACGAATGGTTGAAATGGGTTGTTCCGATAGATTTTTAGAGTAGCTTTAGAATAATTCTTCATCTCGCCGAGTTGAGGGGCGTGCCCCTTATTGGCTTTTTGGTCTTTGATCTCAAATTAATTAATTAATCTTTTGATGATAAAAACCTCCTTTTATTCACTAACAATTTTAGTGTTTTAAAGCATTCATTACGTAGAGCTTGAAGCAACCGTTTCAATGTAATTTCAATCACTCAAATCAGAGCTCAAATGAAAAGAATATAATTGAAACAAACTTAACATAAAAATTTTTGAGTCGATGAAATGAAAATTTTTTCATATCGTAGACCAATTGAAAGATGACATGTGAAGCAATGGAGATGGATATAAGGTGTGCTTTTGATTTTTGTTTGAATCTAAAAAGAAAATAAATTTTATATATATAATACACACGGTCAAATGAAAACTAAAAAAAAAAAAAGTGGATTGAGTGGCCTGCTATTATTATTAGAGGGGTTTTTTTTTAATATTTTTTATATTCATATTTTTCTTTTAATCCCAACCTTAGAATTTCCTTTTACCAGCATCCAATGGCCTACATTAAAATTTCACCCACTTTTTTTTATTTTTTATTTTTTATTTTTTTTACTCTTCATCTTTCAAAATTTCCATAATAATTTCACATTTTTACAACCCTCCATAATTCATTAAGTCTCCGATGTTACCCTTTCCAAACTTCAATCTTATTCTTTACATCTTGTTTTTTAGAGAGATTTATGTAAGGATTGATTTATTGTGAGTTTAAAATTTATAAATCCACTCTTTTAAACAGTTTGTCAAGTGTGTTCTTTAACATTTTAAAACCATATTGTAATCGTTGCTCTTGATCCTAGAGTTGTAACGATCTGATCCTCAACCGTGAAAATGATCGAGTTTATTCTTGCTCTCAGGAAAAAAAGTTATAAAGGTTTAATTCTAAATCGAGGAAAGGAGTCAAAAACTTATATTGAAATACTGTAGAGGATCTTGGAAAGTGGAGTGGCCGGTTGTGCCGAACCATTATAAAATTTTCGATGTTAATTTCTCTATCCCTATCCTACATTGTTTGGAATTAATTTATTATCATAGTTTATTGTATGAAACTATTTGCAATATTTATTCTTGAAACTGTTGGGAATGCGACCAAAATCCCACATTGGTTAAATAAGAGGATGATCGTAGGTTTATAAGAGATGACAATTATCTCCATTGGTATGAGACTTTTTGGGTTGTTCCAAAAGTAACACCATGAATGTTTATATCCAAAGTGGATAATATCATACAATTGTGGAGATATGTGGAAGGTTGTTTGTGGTATTAGAATCTAATATTTGATATTAAATTATTTTAATTAATAAAAATATTTAATTAATTATTAATTTAATTTAAAATCAATTATTTGAATTAATTTCACTTAAAATTGAAAATATAAATTTTATGAAAATTCATTTATTAAAATTCAATTTTAAAATTGGAAAAGAGATCAAAATGGGTTTTTCCCACTTAAACACACTTGGATACCACCTCATCATTTTCTTTCATGGTGTCAAGGTAATATGCATTGAGAATGCATGCTGAGTTTGAATAAAACTAATTCAAATAGCTGAGCAAAGATTCGGGCAAATGGATGGCTTGATGAAGAAAATGTTCTTCATCATTCCTCACATCAAAACTCTCCAAACCTAGTTTTTTTCCTCAAAATTTATACTCATTTTGAATTTCACCATTCAATCTAAGGGTCAAGAGAATAGTAGGAAAGACATTTGTGGTAGTTTACAGGCCATTAAAGAAGAGATTTCAATTGGAGATTGAGTAATTTGAAGAGTTCTTCAAAAGTAAATTTCTGAAACCCTATGTTTTTACTTTGAACACGCATGCTAGATTTCTAAAATTCATACAGTTAGAGTGCTTAAGATCCTAATTACTTCTGCTTGTTGATTGTCAACTCCATCACGCTTTACCATGATAAAGGATGCGATGTTAGCGGTTCCACAAGTTTGTACACGGTCATTGACTTGGCGGTTATGCGGGGTGTGTAGTGGAAGTTATGTCGATAGTTGAAGAACTTCCAAGTGAGTCAAGTAGGTGGAAGTTGCACCTAAATATCAACAAAGTTTATCAACATGTGACAAAAAAAGAAAATTTTGGGAGGTGGTATCCCAAGTGGTCTACTCTTTATGGTAGAGTGAGTTATAGTTTTATGAGTTGAGAATTTTGATTGTCGGTAAAGACGATGGATGTTGCAGAAACTGTGGATTCTTCAAATATCTTGCCAAGGTGGAATTTATTAGATTTTGGCAAAATATTAGAAGTGTAATTGTTTCACATAAAAAAGATTCAGGAAAGTTATGGGTCTGCCTTACATTGAAAAGGTTTAGGAAAGTCATAGGCTTGTCCTACATACAAAAAGGTTTAGGAAAGTCATAGGCTCCAAGCCTATAAAAGGAGTTGATGCCTTTGGTTTTCAATCTTCCCAAATAGAAACACTTTAAGCTTAATGTGCTAACTCTAATTAAATTTCTTTTGTATTTTATAGTTTAAGAGTGAGAAAAACAGTGTAAGTTGATAAAAACTTTGAGGGAGTGCTATTGTAATTGAAATCGGGGAAAGAATTGTTTTTGTGTGATTGTAACAATTTTTCACATAGTGGATTTCTTTCTGGTAGGCTATGGTTTTTCTTCGACTTGGGAGTTTTCCACGTAAATTTTTGTGTTTCCAATTTTTTTGCTTTCTTTTAATTTCTCTATTATCTTCTGCTTATTCTTGCGGTAGAAGTGGGAGGTTTTTCCCAACAAGTAGTATCAAAGTCATGCCCCTGACTTAATCATGCTCGATAGAATCCTTGGGTGCTGAATAAAGATGTATAGTGGAGCCTCGAAAGCAGTCATTGTAGGATCAGTATAGCAACCTAGAGGGGGTGAATAGGGTTTATTAAAACTAATAAAAGCTTTTTACTAATTTGGGTCCAATTAAGTAAATGAATGCAATTTTAGGTAATAAGTAATTGGGCTAACGAGAAGAATAACAGATTTTAACTTTTCATTTGTATAAATAACAAATCATCATTTTCACAAGAATGAAAAAACAAATTAAAAATTAAAAATAAACGAATTTATAAAAGTCTAAACTACCCCCAACTGTACAAATGAGATTGCAATTGACTTATTAAGAAATATTCATAATTACATTGTAATTAAAACTACATCTAGAGACTATCGGTTGGCTAGGCTCTAATCGCTGCATCGACCTCTTCTCCAACCAAGTTGCCGCCATTTTCCTCTCCGAAATCGGCTCCTCCACCAACAATGGTGCGGTCGTGAATAGAATCAGTGTCTTTGAATCTATCATCACAACCATAATTTTCTCCATTCTACTTAAAATTCTGAAAATCTAGATGGAGACATTTTAGGGATAAAGAAAAAGTAATTATACTATAATTCGGATGAAGATTTTGTAGTCATCGAAGATCTTTCGAAAGTTTTTTGCGGTACTTTTAATGAGATATTTATGTGACCTACAAATACAGTGTAATTAGTTTCCAAACTACGCCCAACAAATACACTAAACTTAAAAACAAATACATTGCAATTGAAAATCACTCAATCAAACCATCTACATTGCCGTTGAACTTACCCAAAATTCTGTAACAATACTTTTTCTTGGTTTTAGACCAAAATATTAGTTTAGAAAGTGAGTGTTGGACTAATAAAAACTTTATCTAAATAATTACATTCATGAAGAAAGAAACCAATGTAGATTAGAGTGTGAAAATCCCAATTAAAATTTGTCAATTGAAATTACTAATCAATTATGATGTGATGTTGATGTCAATCGTGGAGATTAGATGAATAGAAGAGAAACAAACAATATTCGAGGATGGTACATCATTCCTTATCGAATCAGTCAAGTGGGTATAAGACCCCCAAGGTAAACAGGTTAATACTAACACCATCTATATACTTGGCCTACCTTTTCATAATGCCTCAGTAGGAATCACTTTAGAAAGAAAGACTCTGCAACTTGAACTATTGGTTTTAGTCGATTAAGCCGAGTCTTTCATCCTGCAAAGTAGACTTGTCGTCAATTGTCTTCCACAATTCTAATCATATTAGGATTTCACATCTTTGTCTTCCACGATTCTAATCATATTAGGATTTCTGCAGCCATTCCGATACATTGTTAACTGAGAAATAATACATTCAGAAGTTGGTAAAATCTTAGATTGGATTAAATCGACAAGATGTTTAAAAGATGTGTTTGAAGCAACAAAAACTTCTATAAATTGGAAGTCATGATAGTAGTTATTTTTATCTCACTTACCATTGAACAAAACTCTCAATCGTTTATCAGCCATAAGAAGAAAACGTCGAGGATGAAGAAAGCTAGGGCTACGTGTTGTATTCTAATGTTTTATATTTGAAACAAAAGAATAATAAATATAATATTCAAAAGTATTTTAAAACTATGAATCTTGATTAAGTTTAATAGAAAGTATAACAAAAACAATAAATTTCAGTTGGAATGATTAATATAATATGATAATTTAAATTTCAAACGAAGATTTTAAAATTAGTTGTTGTAGATTATTTGAAAATTCAAAATCAGTATTAGATTTGATACATAAATTCATAACAACGGCTAAAATTGCGAGATTTAAGGATGATTATCTGCTTAGGATGATTATCTGCTTGAAATAATCAAGTTAGCTGGCGTTGAAAGTCTGCTGAAATATATAGTTGAATTAATTACAGTCTCATTTACAAATGTCAAATTAATTACACTGCAATTAAAAGAGACGATAAGGACATTTTAGGATTTTCAAAAGTTTGACTCATGTAATCTCCATGCATTTTGCATTCAAAACTACTTCACCTTTTACTATTTTTTCAAATGATAGTGTAATTACTGTTATTTATTTGATTATTTCTAAGCAGGAACAATAAATTTATGGAAATAATTTCACATAATTAAAAAAAAATTGAGGTATTTGACTGAGAGACGTTTAAGTTCATTGTCCAAGAAAAAAAATGTGATACATGTCAAAACCGTCTCCATAATAACTATTTTAAATACATTTTGAAATTTTTTAATAAGCTAGAGTGTAGTTGGCTAATTTGTCAAAGGTACTATCCCTAATTAATGTGCTATGAAAGAAATATATATATGCATTTAACATCACGAATATTATATAGTTTACAAATGGATATATACACATTAACTAAGTGTGACTTTTATTAATTCTATTACACGGTATGATTGAAAATTCAATATAATTCGGTGTTGAAGAGTTTGATAAATTATTTGAAATTGCATATCATTTAGAGTTTCATCAAATATATATATTTTTTAATTACTTTTGATCCATGACTTTCTTCCAAAAATAATTAATTAAAATAAAAACTATTGACTTATGAATTAAAAGACAATTAAGTACATCATAGTTGATTGTTGTATTATTTCATATGTGTAGATATATAGTTGAGGAGTTCTTGAGTTTCTTAGGAGAAAATTCTATGTGTTTTTTAGTTCATTTCAATGGAATAATAGATGTTTCAAAATTTTCTATGTTTAAAGCGATCATTTTTTTTAAAGAAAATTATAAAATTTATGATAAAAACAATAATATGTTATGTGCAAAATATAATTAAGGTTCAATTTTCATCTCTTTTAAAAGTTAAATTTTTTATCAATTTTTATTTAATACATCAGGAATATTTGAACCATAAGTCTCTTAGTTGTTAACACATATAATATAGGGTTATTGTTTGAATACTAATAGATGTCTATCAGTATCTATCACGGATAAATAGTGACATTTTACTATATTTATAATAAGTTTACTTATTTTTCTATATTTAAAAACAACTCTATAATATACTTATTAAGCTTTGCTCATTTTGACAAATTTATTTAAAAAATATATAATGAAAAAAGTCTCCAATTAAATATTAGAACATATAGCTACATTCTATAAAGACTTTTAATATGGGAATATTCAATTTAACTAAGTTTTCGCATATATAGAAATTAATTTTGATTCCTGTATATTTCTTTTTCTTAAAAAAGTAAATGTGCATTTTTTTTTCTTTTGAAAATATTACCGTGCATCTTGATTATACCAAAGTAAGTGGAAAAACTGATTTGAAGCTCTCTAATTTCTTAATAACTATCAGGCACAAAATTGCCACAAAATATTCCCAAAAATGAAATATAATCCGATGGTAAAGTTAAGGTCCCGTTTGATCTGTAATTTTAAATTTTTTTTTAAGAAAATAAAGACAACAAAAATTCTTGTTTAATTTTTTTCAAAACATGTTTGTTCCCATTTATAAAAATTAAAAAAGCTGTGTTTGGTTGTAAATTTTAAAATGCAAGAAAATTAGATAAATATGTTTGGTAAAATCCATCCTTAAAAAACTAATCAAAACTAATATTTTTTTTATAAACAATCTTGGTGAATAAATCAATAATCAATAAATACATAAAAGTGAGTGGATAGAGTATTAGTTAAACGAAGCCTAATAATAAAAGTTAGTTTAATATAACTTAAAAATATAATAATGATAGATAATGATTTTTTCCTTAGAAGAAGAAGAAGGAAAATTACTATTTTTAACTTAAAATTTTTTTATTTTTCTAAATTAATCTCTTCTTTAAAAACTAATTTTTCTACTAAGTTTTCATCCCCTATCTTCGAATTTTTAGTAAGAGGTTAGTAAAAAAAAAAAACCATAAATCGTGGAGACAAACTTATTAAGACAATTTTCAGGTGAATTTCAAACACATGGAACATTTGTTGAAATCCACATGGAAATCTCATAAGGAATCGGCAAACAAGGTTTTTTTTTTTTTTTTTTTTTTTTTTTTGAAAAATGGGGTTTAACTTAGGGTTTGAAAAACGACGGCAAAGATTTAGGAGTTTTTTGAAATCTATAAAAATTTGTCTTTTTACCTATAAGAAATTGACTATGGTCTTATTGGAAAAAATAGAATACTATTAAATTTGATAAAAAAAAAAAATCGATTAGTTTTCAATAAAATTATATTTTGTTTCAGTAAGAAATCGACCAAAATCTTACAAGCAAAAACTTAAAATTTTCGAGTAAAAGTGTTCTATCTCTTTTAGAAAAAATCAACTAGATCCTTATAGAAAAAAGACAAGTACTTATACACGTATTGAAATATATATTTTATGTCATTTGAATTATCTTTATGTTGATAATTTATCTTTAGTCATTTTCAATGCAGGTAAGACCTACAAATGTATAAGTATAATTAATTTAAAAAATATATGTTTTTTCTTTTTCTGTCTTTTCTGAGAGAAAATTTCGTGTACGAAGCACTTTGTTTTGAAAGAAGAAAAAAAAAAAACTAATAGATGGTTGCAAAATTTTGTTTGAATATTATTTAGAATTTGTTACTGTTTTTTGTACGATTATTATAATTTATTTCCCATTGGTTTATTTATTATTGATTTTGCTACAAATTTCCATTGATTTTTCTTTCTTTCGTTTTCCCATCTTTTTCAATGGTATATTATTTCAACATTTTCTTGTTGCTTACATATTTATAGAATTCATCAAATTTAAATTTATTTCATTGATGAAAATATATAAAATAATAATTAAAAACTAGTATGTAACAAAATTTCCCAAACTAAAATGGAGGGGGGAAAAGGTTGTGTTTTAAATATAGAAAATTGTTGAAAAATATTTTCAAATGTAGCAAAATTTTACTGTTGATAGATGTTCATCAGAAACAGTGACATTTTACTATATTTGAAAATATTTTCAACAGTTTTATCATTTAAAATAATTACTTAAAAAATGAATTATTCAAATTAAATACACAAAATGACCAACTTGATGCTAAATTACAAATAGAGTCTCTTCACAAAGTCTCAATATAATATCCATAGATTTCCAATGTTAATTAGAATAAGTTGTTGGATTGAATTAAATGAGGGTATGTTTGATCCAAGTTGTTCATAGACTCACAATTAAAAAACATCAATTCCATGACTTTTCAATTCTTTATGCACGATTGAACAACTTTTAAAACAAAACAACTTCAAACACTCTCTAAGTAATTATCAACGATGAATTTATCCTCTCGTTTCTTTCAACAACAAAGAAAGTTAGACGAACTAAATAAATAAATACACATTTTAAACCTTTTTTTCCTTTGTTGACCTAAAAGCACAAGTATTTATTGTTTCAAATCAAAACCACCTCCAAACTTTGATTAAATGGTAAATCATTTTGATGTTCTTTACACACATTTAGCTTAGAGTAGTTTGTGCAAAACATTTTGGATGATTTTTTTTTTTTAATTTTATGAGCCCCTTTCCGATTCCCTCACCCAATCAAATAGGCCATAGATATAGATTGAGACGGAACCGATAGCCCCGAATTATGTCGGAAAAGGCCAAAAATCAATAGACAAATTCCCTTCCCAGATATATTGAGTTATTTCGAAATTGATAATACAAGTACTACGACAATTAACATAAATTTGAGAAATTTGAAGATTGCATCATAATAAAGCAAATTAAAGGGAGTGGGAGAAATGACACTTTCTGAAGAAGACAACCTAAGCATGCTTCTCTTTTCTCTTTCTCATACACTCACTTTTACACAAAACATTCATTAGTGGGATTACTTTTCATCAAAACTCTCATCATCTTCCTCCAATATATATATCTAATTCTCTCCTCCTTCCATCATTTCATTTTTCTTACTCTAATCATATATTTTTTTTTTATTAAATTACAAATTTAGTCCTATTTTATAAGGGTATCTAAAACGTCTTTGAATTTATAAAAAAATTATAATGAGTAGTTGCCTCTAAATTTTTAATTTTGTGTTAATTTTTTTTATTGATAATATAATAGATGTGTTAGACACAAATCTAAAATTTCCACACATTTTTGAAATTCAAGACTAATTTTTAATCTAATAAGCGAGTGTGGGAGATAACTTGACAAATTAATTAATTTATGAATATAGATAGCGTTAATGATTCTGGTAAAGCCTAAATTGTAATATAATTTAAAGTTTTAAGCGTAATTATTAAGAATGATCAAATTTAATTATAATTTAATCTAAACATTTTAAAATTGTAATCATTTTTCAATTTTAGTTTTGAGCTTTAAAAACTTGCTAACTATACCCTTTTAACTTTACAATTATTTTGAGTGTTGTTCATGGGTAAAATTGAAATCTACATTTTTAAAGTGCTGATTCAAAAGGGTAATTTGAAACAAGAAAAAAAAAAAAAAAAAAAAAAAGAAGAAGAATAGTTTACACAAAAGAAGTTTCATATTACTTTTTAGTTCCTTCACTATTATTTGTCATTTGATTTCATTTTATCAAATTGATGCAACAAACATTAATTTAAAGGTAATTTGTGCAATTTGCCTATATGAATTTTATGACTCAATCCTTCACAATATTTTAATTTATAAGAACAAAACCAATTGGTGAGTGTCATTAATTCCCATTAGTTCTATGTTTTAAAACATGTGTTTGTTTATTTTTTTTTTAAAAAAAGAAGAAGAAGAAGATGTTGTCACAAAGTGAAATATGGTGAAAAAGTTGCTATAGGTTTTTTGTCTCAAAAGTCCCATACCCAAATGATTGATTTCTTTAAACTTTGGTAAAAAGGCAAAGGATATACCTAGACACATTTATTAATTACATACATATACATACATACATCAAAACCTATATATATATATATATATAAAGAAATAGTCCATAAGAAAATAATGATTAAAATACCATTTTGGTCCCTACATTTTCAAAGGGAGATTTTAAAAAATAGAAAAAATAAGAGAAACTATTTACACAAAATAGCAAAATTTTAATATTCTTTATAGAGGTTGATAGAAGTTTATCAGTATTTATCAGTAATAGAAACGGATAGAAATCTATTAGTGTCTATAAATATTTTTCTTTTGTTATTTTTGTAAATAGTTTGACATTTTGTCTATCTGTGAAATTTTTTCCATTTTCAGATGTCCAAAATTTAGTCAATATTTTACTTCTAGTTCTAATATAATTAATGTTAAAATTAGTCATTATCGTAAGTTGAAGATTAAAAAAAAATACATGAATATACTTTATAAAATTTAAGCTAACCACTATAACTAAAATTTAAAACGTATTGAAAGTATATGGACTCAAAAAGAAAAAAATGATAATTTATTCTTAAAATTAAAAAAAAAAAAATGTGAGAGGGTCATGAGTGAAGACATATAAATGTAGGTAGTGGTGGCATATTATTTCCATTCATGATTATATACATTATTCCATTAAAAGAGTTGTTTGTTCTCTCTGTGTATAGAGAATATATATATATTCTTAGATAGAAAGAATTTGAAGAAGAGAGAGAGAGAGAGAGGAACAAAAAGAATGGGAAGGCAGCCATGTTGTGAGAAGGTAGGGTTGAAGAAAGGGCCATGGACAAGTGAAGAAGACAAGAAGCTAATAAACTTCATTTTAACAAATGGGCAGTGTTGTTGGAGGGCTGTCCCCAAACTTGCTGGTCTACTGAGATGTGGCAAAAGTTGTAGACTTAGATGGACTAATTACCTTAGGCCTGACCTTAAAAGAGGCCTTCTCTCTGATTTTGAGGAGAACTTGGTCATTGATCTCCATGCTCAACTTGGAAACAGGTCTCTCTCTCTCTCTCAACTTATTATTTCTCTCTTAGATTTTGTTCTTAAACATCATTTCACAATATGTCAATTTGAATATAGATAAGAGGGTTCAAACATAGATTTACCACTTAACTAGCTAGTGGTTTTCATAATATACCAATTTATATATATGAGGGGGCTTCAACCCATAATGAATCCGTCCTTGATTCTAACTTAGAAAATTGTGTGATATATATAGTATCATAACTTTATTTTAATGCTAAGATTTGTTTAGTAACCCTTCAAAACTATTCTTCTTCTTCTTCTTCATTTTTTTCTAAATAATCTCTTGATTCTTTGTAATATTTTAATTAATTTTAGAGAGAAGAGGTAATTATTATTATTTTTTTCGATTTTATCTATTTGGAAACACATTAGAATTTATTTATAGTTTAATGTTTTTTTTTTGGTAAAATAAGTGAAGGAATGAGAGATTGAATCTCAAACCTCTAAGAAAGAAGATAATGTCAATTACTGTTAAGTTAAGCTTAATTTGACATGAGTAAGAATGTTTGTACTGTTAATTTTCAAATTTGAGATAATATTTTTATTTTTAAACTTTTATCTCTAAATGTTTAGGTCTACTGTTTTTTTTTTTTTTTTTTTTTTTTTTTTTTGCATTAAAAAGTTGTTAATGTTTAGAAAGTAAAATAATTAATTTTTCAAATGGAACAATTATTTACAAATTTTAAAGATTAAAATATATAATATTTAGATTTAAATATAAAAAAATAATAATAAGTATGACATTTTAATGATGGAGTTTTCCACTATGCATATGATTTTTTTACCTCTCACATCAATATATGATATGTAAGACCTCTATAAAGCTTCCCAATTTATTTTATTATTATTTTGTTTTACATTAAATCAATGAGTTTCCTTTTGACTTGTAGGATTTCCACAATGTCATTGTTTTTTATTGTTAATTTTTTTTTTTATCTCTTTTGAATAATTGAAAAACCAATATTAACAGTATATATTTATTTTCAGATGGTCAAAGATTGCTTCACATCTTCCTGGTAGAACTGACAACGAGATCAAAAATCATTGGAACACTCACATAAAAAAGAAACTAAGAAAAATGGGCATTGACCCTCAAACTCATAAACCTATATCTATCTCAACTGATTCACTCCAACCCAACCTTCATTCCTCTCTCGAAACGGAAACGTCGCCAAACTTACCGATTAACGTCACTGAAACCAAGGAGCTGGAACAAGCAATGACCTCAGTAACTAACGTCAAGCCTGAAACCCTTTCAAATCCATGTGTTTCTTCTTCATCATCTTCTTCATCTTCGTCTTCATCATCTTCGAACTCGAATCCAATCAGATTTGAAGATCTTGAGTTCCCAGATTTCGAGTGGCTATCTAGCAATGATATGACTAATAATGATAATGGTATCGAATTTTGGGAAGATGATTATTTTAGTAGTTGGGATTTCTTGGTTGGTCATGAGGATGGTGAAGTGCCAATATTCCAAGAATCTTGGCCTTGTGGATTAATTTGATTCAGACAGAAATATTCTTGTCAAAATGTTGTGTTGTGTTTTTTTTTTTTTCCTCGTAAAATGTTTGGTTACAGAGTGAGAATAAAATATGGAAAAAAGAAGAAAGGAAAAAAAATGATGTGATTTTGAGAGGACTTCCAATTAATTTTGACTTATTCAAATTTGTTATCATAAAAAAAGGGGTTTTTTATGATCTCTGAATATAAATTAATTGCTTTTATTATTTTATTTTTATTTTTTTTTCTCTTTTTGGCCATTTAAATTGCTAGAAATGATTAAGTATGGTTTGATATTAATGTGTGGTTGAGTGAACTTGTAACATGTTGATATCTTAATTAATTACTTCGATCCCATTCATTAACAAAGGTTTTAAATATTCATAAAATCATATGATAAAGTCAATATTCAAACTTGATTGATGTGAATCACAAGATATATAGTGGATGTGCCATATTGTAAATGTTGCATGGTTGACAAATGTTAGTAATAATAGGAGAAGAAAATGAACAACGGATGCATCTTAGGTTGCATAACCTATTTTTGTGCAATTGATCACTCCAATCCCATTGTAAAAGAAATCTCAAAAATATTTTTGAAAAAAACAAAAAAGAAAAAGTGTTTTCACATGTTATTGGACAATTGAGTGGGTTGTACAAATATAGATACAACCCGAGATATACCTAAATATTTTATCTTTAAGAAAATAGTGAAATATGTGAAAAATACTTAGACATATAAATTTGCGTGTATCCCACCTAAATTATTCCAGCAGAGTTATTAGCTCGTATCAAATTCTTCTTTATTTTATTTTTATTATTTTTTAATTAGAGAGAGATGCAATTAAATATTGTTTAAAATATGTCATACGTGACCACATTTTTAAAAGAAGTGTTGGAAATATTTTTATACCATGTTCCTATCTATTTTGTATTGATATTAGGCGAGTAAAACATATCTTTAGTATAATGGAAAAATTTTAAATATTATATAAGATAACATTAGATCAAGATTAAAGGCATTATGGTCTTTCAATAATTTTAACCCTCTTAAGCCATGTTAAATACTAAAATAATTTGATTTGATTTTTTAAAAGTTATATTTGTTTTCTCATTATTTTCATTTTTCTTAAAGAATATTTTGAATTGATAGTCAAATTTCAAAAAATAAAACTATATTTCTTTTAGTTTTTAAAACATAACTTGGATTTTGAGTAGATCTCAATCAAGTAGATAAAACAAAACATAACAAAGAAAAAAAAATCAAGGTAGTGTCGATAAATTTTAATTTTTCAAAAAATATATTGATTATCATACATGCACTAATAAAAAGGTAAGATATTAGAATTAGAATGCAAATCTTACTTTAAAAAGTAGAATCTAAAATTTTAAAACGTTAAATAGCAATATTTAAATCCGTTCAAGAAATCAACCTAAGCATAGTTTAAATTAGTATTGCTTCTAAATTGTTGTATTAAAAAAATAATAAAATTAAGATCAGGATAAAATATTGGAAAATTATTTCAAATGGTAAAATTGTTGAAATATTTATAAGATATAGCAAAATTTTAGAACTATCAATGATAGACGCTAATAGATACTGATAGATTTTTATTAGGAACTATTAAATCTTGTTCTATCAGTGTCTATCAATATCCGTGATAGACACCGATAGAAGTCTATTAGCATCTATCAACGTCTATCATTGATAGTTTTAAAATTTTGCTATATTTTGTAAATATTTTGTTTTATTTTTTTTATATTTAAAAATGGCCCTAAAATATTTGGTATAATTTTGTCTGTTTACCAAAAAAGAATAATAACAATAACCTTGTTCACAATAATGTCATTGAATAAATATGACTGTTGGGCCATCATTTCCCTCCAAAGGCCCAAAGTTCAGTGGACCCTTAGTGAAGACTTGTTTGTTAACAACTCAACACAGGCCATCAAAACAAGGAAAATTGGGAGGGTGAAGCACAAAAATAGCACACTTTAAATAGTTGTGTTTAAAAAATACCTAAAATAAAATTTCATTGCAAAAATATCTAAAACAAAGTTCCATTGCAAAAAATTCATAAATCTAATTCTTTTTTCAACCCACCAAACTCCTATAAGTAAGGGCATCTAATAAACAAAATATAACCAAATATAAAATAATATTATCCATCATGCAAAAACAATATATATACACGTTAGATTTCTTATCTATCCACAAACTCACAGACTTGTATATATCCATATAAATAGGTAAAATGATACTTATGTCAAAAAATGTTGATGTTTTTTAGAATATATAAGAACGTCGTGGATAGATATTGTGACTTAGACGTGGGGAAATGTAGGAGAATAAAAAATATAAATCCAAGAGTAAGATACGAAGACAAACAATTACTAATTTTATCCACTTATGCCCAAACTCAGGGACACAAAACTTATCGTAGGAATGAATTCCATTACATGTACAGGGATAAACTTATGTAAATTGATACTAATATTTTAAGAAATTTGGGTGTTATTGAGTATATACATGGAGTTTATGAGAAATATCTTAACTTAGAGAAGTGTATAAGGAAAATGTCATTTTCAATGTAAAAATAATGATAAGTTTTCATGGGAGAAAAGAAAAAAACTATGCAAAAATTAATGTCGAACTTCCCTAACTTGGTGAAGCATGCAACCTTTTTTGAATCTCCAATCAAGAAAATCACACAACCCCCTTCCTTCACCCATCGTTATAACTCAACCCATCATTTTGAATCCCTTTGTGAAACCCTTCATCCAAATTCCTTAACCAAAATAGAAAATCCTCCGCCCTTTTCATCGACATTCTCCTTCATTGAAACAGATATACACACAACGCTCCCTCCAGCTTCTAAGCAACGAGGACACCCTCATTTGTTGGAGTAAACACATCTAAATACACCATCAAATGCGATGGAAATATGTTGGGAACTCATTAATACAATTGTGGACGGTGGATGGATGACTACGAGAGTTAACCAAACAATCCATAACCAAACTTATAAAAAAGACATATATTTGTGTAATATCTTCAAAATATTAATTACTAATTCCATTGAGATTTGAATATTGAAATCTTGAAGAAATTACACCTGATTAAAAATTATATTAAATTAAAATAAACATATTAGAAAATGGTAATGAGATAGGAAATTTATGTAAGGTAGAACACGTATGCAAGGGGTAAAAAATATCTTAAAACAAAAGATATAAATTTTTATTTAAGAGACCAATTATAAATATTAAGACAAACCCAGGTTAAAAATGAGACGCAAATTATACCCAACAAATTCAAATGAGATTTTTTTTTTTTTAAAAAATCACAACTTCAAAAAATTATTATTATTATTTAGTCAGTAAGATATCTTAATTGTAAATATTAATATATAATAGGGTATTTACATTCATTAAATTATAAGTTTTTCATAGGATTGATTAGATTGCTGTTGGATTTTAAAATTCATTTGATAATATACTCGTTTCTTATTTTTTGTTTTTATTTTTTGAAAAAATTGACTTATCTAATAATTGTTTTCATTTTTTATTTTTAAATTTTACAAAACGTATCTAAAAAAATAAAACAAAATTGATGATTTGACTTCATCCAACTGCGTGATCCAATCCTAGGTAAGGTAATATTTGTCTTTTTCAAATTTTTATATTTATATATTAACTTACTATCTATCAGTATCAATGATAGATACTGGTAGATGTCTATCAGTATTTATCACTGATAAATAGTGACATTTTGTTATAGTTGTACATAAATCTGCTCATTTTCCTATATATAAAAATAACTCGTATATTAACTTTGGCCACTGATACATTCATTTGGCTTACATTAATTTTTACAACCACAAAATTGACATGTAGTATAGTTGAGTAGGATTTAAGTTGACATTATTTTAGGCTTGAGTGAAAAAATACATTGCATATCAAATTTGAGCAACATTTGAAGAATATAAACAATTGTATTATTATTGTTGATTAATTTGCATTTGGGATTATTTGTATTTGATAATGTAAACTTTTTATAATTATTTTTTTAAATATATTTTAATGCATGCTACAACATTGTTTATTTTATATAATTAAATTATGTTTTAACTATAAAATAAGAGAAAGTGTAAGAAAAAAAAGTACAAGAAATAAGAAATAATTATCAAATAAGTTTATAGATTTTTTTAAAGGAACAAAAAACAGATATAGTTATTATCAAACCTATTCTTATTTAATGTTTTAAAAATTAGGAAAAGGAAATAGAAATATGAAACATCGAATGTGAACATTATGTAACGAAACCTTAATTGACACCATTTTTCTATTATTTTGTTTAGAATTACAGATGAATTCCAACCTATGAAGCACAAATACTTCATGTGAGGCAAAAAATCCGTATCAGACACGTATCGGATACCGATACTTCTAGATACTTCTCAGATACGTATTTAACACGCGATTTAACGTATCTATTTCTACGCGTACCTTTTTTTAAAGAAAAAAAGACAAGTAACTCATCTAATTATTCTCTGATCTTTTCTCAGCAAGATATTTAGGAAAATTTCTTTTCCAGTACCCTAATTCGTTGCAGTGGAAACATTTTCCTTTGTCTGCAGTGGTTTTCTTGCTTTTCTTGCCAGCACGTTTCTTTTTTCCTTTGCCTTTGTCCTATGAAGAGGAGGCAACATCAGGTTTGGAGGACGTTCCTCTCTTCTCAGTAGAAGCAACATTTATTTCTGACTCCAGACCTTTAGTTCTCAACATAGTCTGGAAAGCTTACAGCTCATTCAACAGAGTAGTCAAGTTGTATTCAATTTTATTCATCAATGCATTTGTACAGAATTGTAGAAAAATCTTTGAAAGAGATTCTAGAATAAAACCAACTTGATTTCTCTCATCCATAACAACGTCGTTTACTTCTGCCACATTAAAGTGGACCATCATGTCCAGGACATGTTCATGAACTGAGGTCCCCTCTTTCATGCGGCTGTTATAAATGTATTTGATAGCATCATGCCTCAGGGTGAAGGATGATTGTCCAAACATCTCTCGTAGAGATTTCATAATCTCTTTGGCAGTACTCATATCCTCGTGTTTTTTCTTTGCAAAAAGTCAGATAAGCTGGCGAGGATATAAGCACAAGCTTTATCATTCGCCCTGATCCATCTATCAAATGCTTCTCGAACAATTTGGTTTGTTTTAGAGCTTGGAATGGGAGGACAATCCTCTATTAAGATAAACCACAAATCATCTATCACAAGTATAGTGTTCAAATTTGCTTTCCATGTCACATAGTTATCCTCGATCAGTTTGTCTGATGCCAACAATTGTATTATTAAACTGTCATTCTAAAATTTTAAACAAATTCTATAAGCTTTTAAATCGAATCAAGTTTTAGCAAAGTTATAATAATGTACCCATAATCATTATTTTTGCAACGATACTTAAGTGATTTAGAACAATTGCTACCGAGGGGCAGTCAAGAATTCCTTCATAAAAGCAAGACAATTCTTGACCAAATACTATCTCTAGAATAACTCATATTCCGATAGTCATTTAGTTCAGTCAAGATCTTTACTAACGCTTAGTAATTCTTGTAAGTGTAGATTGTCATTTTCAGATCTTACAGAACGGTATGAATATGCCTCTGAAATAGAAGAAAATACTTAAGACGGAACTATAAGACCCTATTCATTTTATTGAAGCCTGAGTTGTTTCGAATCCTATGTTACAACCCTCCGAGGGGATCACTGTGGTTAACGACTAGCTAGTGCCATCTAAAAACGACAGCAGGCACGACTTAGGAATCTCACGGTCCAAACTAATAGAGGAGACTGTAGAACAATGTTGACACATTTCCTTCACCCACTTACTATGAACGACTTTCCTCATTCACCTTGTTATTGACCCATGCAAATACTTTTCGAATGGAGCAGTCACGGTAAAAGCGACATGAAGCCAAGTATGGACCTCACGGTATGAACTCTTGAGGACGTGAGAGCTAATAACTTTTAATCTCCCACTGAAGTGTTCTAAATGTTTGGGTAAATTTATACTTAGGTTCTTTTCGGCTAATAAAAATAACCCTAAGTCTAGGTGTTTTATCCAAGTATAACACTTATAAATGGATTTAAACCTACGATGTCTAGGTGATTACCTCACACCACTCACGTATACTCATAAAACCGGTTACCAATGCTCAATAATTCAGCCATAATCCCCAGGTAGGAGGTGTTCTGTAGACCGTCAACTTAAATGCCCCCAGCCTTCGACAAGATTATATGCCGGTTGAGTTTGTAACCCTAGTTTTACAAGTTTAACTATTAAAATGAGCGGTTAACCTAAATGAGCATGTAACTGTTCTTTTTTAAGGATTTTAAACGTCTAACCCAATTTTATAACTTACAAAATTTTAGACATGCTTAACATCCACAACATATAACAAAGGCATTCATTATTTAATATAACTATTACATTAAATAAAAGAAACCATAACATGCATATTGAAGGAAATCGTGCACGAGGATTTCCATAAGCAGCGGAAAGATCATTCCAAATTACAATCATATATGAACTTTGCAAATTACGGTCAGAAACACAAACATACGTTTATGCATTCATTACAGAAATTACAACATGATACAACAAATAATCAAGGAGAAATCTACACACATTTGTAGACTCATCGCCAAGGTTCTTGATCACAAACGCTCGAACGCTTGTCCAACACGACCGCTGCACTGCACAAACACCGCGCACTCAAACTCAACGTTCGCCTCGGTCGCAAATACCCCAACAACACGAACGGCCTCCACAGAACCTCGATGGTGTCGAATTGAGTATGACACCACTAAGAAGGGTACTTTGGTATTCTCGATGCGAGAATCCAGAGGGTGGGCTCTGTGTAGACTTGATTTGAGGCAGAAGACGGAGGAAATAATAATCGTGTAAACGATTGAGCAATTGGGAGAAGGCTAAACCTATCGTATAGGTCGATACCCAATCGTTTAGCAAAACTTAAACGATCGTTTAGCAAAAGCTAAAGGATCGTTTAGCTCATCGCTTTGCTACGTGTCTGTCGCCTACAAACACTACACGATCGTTTAGCTCGCTCCAAGTTGTCACTTAGTAAATCCTATTTACTTGACAACTTTCATGAGATTCCGATAGTGAAAAATCTCAAAAAACAATTTTCAGCATTACTACAATTAGGAAAAATATTTTCCTTTTATCTTACGGTTACCATGAAACCACCAATAACCTCTCACTCCATTGGTTGTTAGAGAAAAAGATTTAATTATCCAATAATTAATATTATTATAAATATAAATGATAACCAACTTATCATACTATATTTATAACCTATAGTTTTAATATTTCATCTCATGAAACATATAAACCATAACTATTTTTCTATTCCATGGCACTTAATGTAAATCTCATTTACATTGATCCTCCACCAGATGTATCTCATACATCACACCGATCATATCATATATAATCGAATTACCTCTTGTCAATTTGAACATTTTAAATCAACACTAAGAACTAATCCTCAACTAAATCCATTGAGCTACCAAGGGGACCTTATGGACCTGTACCTTGAAGCTTCAACGGTATGTGAATAACTAACTAAACTCTTTGGTCACGGGATCTACCATCCGTTAACTACAAGACACTCCACTAATGGCCAACAGCTAAACTCTTCTTACTACAGATATATTATGTGTCCATCTTAACTAATCAGCCTGCGTCAATCCTTCACAGATCGCTCGTAAGTACAGCTCGACCAATAACTGTTATGCCCCTGTAGTTACATCGTAGTTACATCTAACTCCTTAAGTACCACTTATCCCTCTAAGGAACATAAGTTATAGTCCTACTATGACTGAGTCCTCTCTTCCAAAGAGCAGCTGTGGCCACTATGTTCAAGCCCCAGAATCAGCCCTTAAGGGAGCAATCTCTTTACTTATCCCTGCTTCGGGAATGGAGTGAATTTCATCTTGTGTATTAAGTACCCAGCTCCCAAATCAGACATGTCCCCAAAAAGGTAGGTATGTTGAGTTGGCAATCTTGCCACTCTCACCATACTATCAAAGGAGCGCCCTCAAAGGCAGGAGGTCCCAAAACACTCAGGATTGAGGTCGTGTCACCTATGGTCGTTTAGGTAATATGTAAGTCTCTAGTACCAACGGCGTTATATACAGAGTCTAGTTATCTCGTGGTCCGGTCTTATATAAACTTTTTGTATAGGACACCCCCGCTCGCACGTCTTCACATGCATGGTCAGGATCTACCATCTGTAGTAGTTTACAACACTTTCAAACCTCTACAAAAGCGGGCCATATCCGTAGTATCACAAGGATCAGGTATCCCACCTTAATCCTTATACTATAGACCTATTTAGGTTATCACTTAAGGCATGATCTACTTGTATATCACATATACATGCTTAATATTACACAAGATAACCATAAAGCTTTGTTTATTGGATATAAGTAAATTCCAGAATGAAATAACATTTATTTTATTCATCAAATAATGTGTATCATTACAAACAACAAGACTCCGAGAGAATTAGGACACCAATCCCAACACATACTATATATTATAACATTTTATAACATACTTTCAATGCATGTAACATTCTTCCTACGGTGGGATTTTAAATCTACATGGCATACTGTATGCTCATACAAGATTTATTTAATTATATCATACATCATATGCATAAATAATTAAATACTAACTGATATGGTTTTAGTTTTGATGCAAACAAGTAAACAAAAGCCTAATTATTACAAAACAGCTTCGAATCACTTTCAGACCGCACAACCGCTCCAAAACGAACTCAAATAGCTTAAACCGGATTCGAACTATCTGAACTGAACCAGCCCAGTCAAAAACCATTTGAGGCTAAACCAGACTGGACCTTAAGAGAACTAGTTGAACCGGCTGCTCTCACTCCATGCTCAACATCTCGCTTCGACTTATCGTTTAGCATTGACAACCATCATCATACGTTTGCCTGATCGTGTAGCATCAACGCATGGCATTTGACCAAGCTACATGATCATGTAGTGTCTTCCTTCTATCACATAGTGTCATCGTTTAGTGTCGGACAATGCTACAAGATCGCTTAGTGTCTAACATTATCGTGTAGCTCCATCGTCTAACTCCAAACAAATACTACACGATCGCTTAGCGCCATCGTGTAACACCTGAAGTTGATTGTTTAGTGTGCGCACAAAGGTAAGCAATCGTTTAGTACTATCTCATAGCTCTTTGACGCATCGATTAGCTGCCGTATAGAGGTAAACGATCGTGTAGCGCTATCGCATAGCTCTTCAACGCATCGTTTAGCTCCCACCCGAAGCTACACAATCGTGTAGTACCATTGCATAATTATACAACGTATTGTTTAGCTCTCACGCGAAGCTATACGATCGTGTAATGCCATCGTATAGCAATACAATGCATCGTTGAGTCCCGCAGGTACACAATCGTCTAGCACACAACACTTCGACGCTCAACACTTGAAGCTACACGATCGTCTAGCTTTTCTCAACATTGTCTAATGCCTAAAGCTAAACGATCGTTTAGCTACTGAATCTCAACAACAATATGAACAGAGGCTGATAAACTAGAATCTGCAACACGGCCTCTTCACTTGTTTCTTCGATTACAACTTAATTTCAACTCTAATGACTCCAAATAAATTACAGACTCTTGGGAACACATATAAGCTCATCAAGCAAGAGTCCATTAAAAATTTAATTGAGAAATCAAAGAGAAATAAAAAGCCAAATCTCAAAGAACCATATCAGTGCAGCAGTTTCATATAACTCATATAAAACACCCACCAAACCAAAATTAAACCGAATTGAATGCTTATATGATGCTCTGATACCAATTGTTGGAACGTACCAGCACACAGCGGAAGCGACCGTGATCCATAAGCACTCTAATACATTAATTTTGGAAGAAACGAAAGCTTGCTATAACAAAAATAAATGAGTTTCATGATATACCTTTGTAGAACTTCTTCAAAGCTTGTATCCAGCTGCAAATGTCCTCCGAATCTTGTTGTAGACCACCCCAAGATCTTCCCTACTATTCTCTTGGTGCTCTAGATTGAGTTGTGGGATTCAAAATAAGTTGGAATCAAGGGAATTTGGAGACAAACTCACAACAGCAACCCAAAATGAAGAACTCTTTCTTCAACCAAATTTTCAGCAAAATTCTATCGGTTGCATTGCTTCAAATTCACTCCAATCTCTTCAATATATTGCAGATTATCATGAAATAAGAATGGTTACATGAGATACAGCTCATGCTTGGAGTAATTGAAGACTTAAGAAGTGGGTTTAGTGTGAGCAACTTGAAGAATTAATGGAAAATGCTAATTTTTCATTTTGTGTATTTTTCTTCTTTTCCAACTTTTCATAAATTGATTTCATAAATTAATTTATTTTATAAAATTGAAAATATTATTAATTTTACAAAATTAATTTCATAAATTACTTTTCTTAATAAAATTAATAAATAATTATTTAAGAAATTTAAATAATTCTAATTAATTTAATATCAAATATTAAATTAATTTTACACAATTCCATCTTCAAATATTTAAATCATATTTAAATATTATTTATCCTATTTCGTTTAATTCTAATTTGAATATTTTAAATTAACTTATCACGCTACCCTAGAGCTAATCTATTTACGAGCTAGTAGGGGGACCTCGCGAACCTACAGATCATGGGCTCCAACGATCCGAGATTAATTGGCTAAACTCATTAGACCGAACTAACCTCCATTCGTTAACTAATGGGTCACTCCACTAAAGCCCATAGCTGAACCCCCTTCACTGTAGATATATTATGTCCACTCGATATAATCATGATTAGTAAGTTAACCCTTCACAGGTTGTTCGTAATAACGGCTGGGTTGAATCTCTGTTTTACCCCCGAAATTACCTCTTGTTCCTCAAGTCCCACTGATCCTGTAATGAACAATTGATTTGTGATCTAATCAACAAATTGAATTCCTTTAGGGCCAAAGAGAGGGTGAGGCCTCTTGTTCAAGACCCAGAATCAACACTTAAAGGGAACGACCTCTCTACTAACCCTAATCGGGTAGGAGTGAATTTCGTCTTGCACCCTATGTCCCCAGCTATTCATCCGGTCTTATCTCCAAAATGGGAGGCTTATTGAGCAGAGATGTTGGACTACTCTCATTTTTTGCAGATCAAAGAATAATCCCGAACAAAAAGAAGTTCGTAGTTAGCTCAGAATTAAGGTTAAGTTACCTAGGTCATCGTTTTGAAATAGTTAGTTTTAAACAGTAAACAACGTTATAAAGTAAGAGTGACTGATTTCGTGGTCTGATCTTGCACAAAACTTATTTGCACAGGATGTGTCCACTCCTCATGTCATAACATGTACAAATTAGGATCACTTTGTTTGTACTTTGTAGAACTTTACAACTCTTTGTAACAACTACAGAGTAGGCCGCATCCAATAGTGTTACCAGAATAAGGCACCCAACCTTATTCATATATTATAGATAATTTTTGACTATTTACTCGAACCTAATCTACTTTTATGTCTGCACATAAAGTTCAAGTACTCATGTAATAGTCAAGGGACTTTTAGGTTTATTGGATTTCTAAAAAACAATATATTCAATAACAACTTATTAAATTTTCAGAATAAGTTCTATTGTTTGCAAACCACGAGTTTTAGGAGATAAAACCCAGCACAAAAAGATCTTAACAATCACACAAATACTTAAACAAAATGTTTAAAATGGTTATGAGGAATCATTCCCCTCTCAAGCTACAAACATGTCAATAATGTTCATAATTAGCACATGCATACCACAAACAACCATTTTACTATCTAAAAATTGACTAAAATGGTTATAGTCAAGACGTGAACCCCTCCCCATGCTACGAGTGTCTCATAAATCCACTTAAACATATATATAAACACCCTTTAAACCTAAACAACTATCGAATCCCTACGAATAAGCCAAGAACAAAATTCCCTTAAAGTGCACAATTAGGCTTCATGAACGTGTCCTTGTTCCACCTAAACATCATTTAAACCTACAAAGTAGCAACAAATACATAGAAAGCGTCGAAGTGAATCCCTTCCCCCTAAATCCACCTAAATTTCTTTCAAGAATAAACCTGTTATTCGATAGTCTTAAAAGCATATAACTCAATTCTCGAATCCCTACAAATAAGCCAAGAACAAACTTCCTTTAAAGTGCACATTTAGGCTTCAAGATAATCTAAAAAACAATTAGAACATATACGTCCCGTCTCCCCCCGCTACGAATGTGTCCTAGTTCCACCTAAACGACAACCTACAAAGTAGTAACAGTTACATAGAAAGCGTCGAAATGAATCCCCCTCCCCCCCCCTCAAATCTAAAATTTCTTTCAAGACTAAACCCATCATTCGATAGTCCTAAAAGCATATAACTCTGTTGGGAATGTCCTAGAACTCACAATTCCTGTTAAACATTCTATTTTATCAATGACTTGTTGATTTTGCATCTTATTATGGAAATCCAATAAACACATCCTTGGCTATAGTCTGAATGCTGTAACTTTATATAGTGACATAAACATGATCAAATTGATAGTATATAGCCTAAATAGTCTAATAAGTATATGAATGAAATTGGGCATCTCATCCTGGTAACACTATTGGATACGACCTACTTTGTAGTTGTTACAAGAAGCTGTAAGGTACTACAAACGATGTGATCCACAAATCGTTCATATTGAGACATGTGAGTGGGGGCATCCTATGCAATGAGTTTGCATATAGACTGGACTACGAAAATAGTCACTTTTCTTTATAACGATCATTTACTGTTAAAACTGTCTATTTCATTTATTATATAACCTAGGTTAACTCGATCTTAATCCTGAGCTAGCTATGAACTCCTATTTGTTCGGGATTATCCTTTGATCTTCAAACGGTGAGAGTAGTCCAACAGCACTGCTCAATAAGCTTACCATTTTGAGGATACGACCGGATGAATAACTGGGGACATAGCCTTGCAAGATGGAATTCACTCCTACCCTATTTAGGGTTAGCAGATAGGCTGTTCTCTTAAGTATTGATTCCAGGTCTTGAACGATCGGGGCCCCACCTTCTCATGATAGAGAAAGGATTTGATTCATAGAGATTATGAATCAAAATTGTTCGTCAGAGGATCAATAGGAACTTAAGGAACAAGATGTATTCACAGGGGTAAAACGGTATTTTTGACCTAGTTGTGATTACGATCAACCTGTGAAGGATCGACTTACTAATTATGGTTATTAAGTGGACATAATATATCTACAGTGAGGGGAGTTCAACTATGGGCTATAGTGGAGTGTCCCATTAGTTAACGAATGGGGGTTAGATCGGACTAATGAGTTTAGCCGATTAATCTCGAATCGTTGGAGCCCATGATCTGTTGGTCCACAAGGTCCCCCTAGTAGCTCGTAAATGGCTAAGCTTTAGAGTAGCTTGAGAAATTAATTTGAAACGTTCAAATTAAATAGAATAGAAGAATATATATTTAAATATGATCTAAATATATGAAGATGATAATTGTGTAAAAATTAATTTAATATTTGATATTAAATTAATTTTAGAAAATATTTATTCAGTTTTATTAATCAAAATAGTTTTGAAAATCAATTTTTTTTTTATTTTAAAAGGAAATTGAAAATGGGTTTTGCATGCCATACAAAATGGAAAATGCTGTTTTTCCATTATTATTTTCATCATGCTCATACAAACCCCATCTCCTTCTCTTCATTAATTCTCCAGGCATGAGCTGCAAGCCATACAATTCACTTCTTTGCATGTTCATCTGCAATAAATAAAGAAGTTTAGAATGATTTGAAGAAAGCTAATACATAAATTTTGCGAGAAAATCTCTGTGAGAAGAAAGAGTTCTTCCAATTGGGCTGCTATGAGTTCTCCACTGTTCTTCATCTATTCAAGCTGTTCTTGAGTCCCACAACTCTATCTAAAGCTCCAAGAGGATAGCGGGGAAGGCCTTGAGGTGGTCCACGGTGATCTTTGGTGAAGACTGTTGCTGTACAATCAAGTTCTTGGAGAGTTCTTCAAAGGTCTAATCTTAAAATCCTCTTTTTAGGAAACCTTGTTTTAGTTTCTGTCAAAATTAAGGAATTTGAATGCTTAGGGATCCTTACTTCCGCTTCCGCTGCATGTTATTTAACTCTTTCAATTGGTATTAGAGCATCTTTTAATCATTCAATTTGGTTTAATTTGGTGTGGTGGGTGTTTTTCATGAGATATATGAAACTGATGCACTCGTATGGTTTTCTGAGTTTTGGCATCTTAATTCTCTTTAATTTATCAATTAAATTTGTAATTGGCTCTTGTTTGATGAGAATTTATGTGTTAGCAAGAGTTTGTAATTTATATAGAGTCATTAGAGTTGAAATTAAGATATAATTGAAGAAACGAGTGAAGAAGGTCGAGTTTCTATTACAGTTTTTTAGCTTCTGCTCAAATTTGTTGCTGAGGTTCAGTTGCTAAGCGATCGTCTAATTTCAAGTGTTACACAATGTGAAGAAAAGCTAGACGATCGTTTAGCAATGGGCGCTAGTCATTGTGATGTTGAACGCTAAGCGATTGTGTACCTACGAGAGCTAAGCGATGCATTTATTTGCTATACGATAGCACTACGTGATCGTTTAGATTTGGCGTGAGAACTAAACGATATGTTGAATTTGCTAAATGATGGCACTATACGATCGTTTAACTACGACATGTGCTAAGCGATGCGATGAAGTGCTACGCGATAGCACTGAGCGATCTTTTAGAGGTAGAGCTAAGCAATCGTGTAGACAAATGCTAAGCGACGCGATGGTGTTCTATATGATGGAGCTAACCTATCGCTTAGCTGCGACGAATACTAAACGATGACATGAAAGCGCTGGGCAATGATGTTTAGTGGTCGTTTAGTTCTATGTGATGGAGCTAAGCGATTCCAAGGCGATGGAACTAAGCAATCGTTTAGTTCTATACGATAGAGCTAAACGATCATTTAGCTTCGATAAAACACTAAGTGATCGTGTATCTCCTCTCAACATAAGGCGATGACACTAGACGATTACCACTACACGATTGACCTTAGCAGCACTTTAAGGTTAGACTGAGAGCAGCTGGTTCGATTGGTTTTCTCAAGGTCTAATTCAGTTCAACCTCAAAGGGTTTTCGCCGGTCTGGTTCAGACTCATCCAGCTCGGTTCAACATGCTTGGGTTTGGTTGGAGCGGTTCGAGTGGTTCAAAGATGGTTTTGAAGTTGTTTGTAATAGTTAGGCATCTGTTTGCTTGTTTATGCCAAAACGAAAACCATAACAGTTAATATTTAATTGTTTATGCATGAGATGTATGTAATAATTAAATAATTCATGTATATGCATATCGTATGTCATGTAGATTTAAAACCCTACCGTAGGAAGCATATTACATGCATTGAAAGTATGTTATAATCGTTATAATATATAGTGTGCATGTTAGGGTTATGTTTAATATAATGGTTATATTAGATACCTTTGTTGAATGTTGTGGATGTTAAGCATGTCTAAATTTTATAAGTTGTTATAAAATTGGTTAGACGTATAAAATCCATAATAGAAAACAGTTGCATGCTCACTTAGGTTAACAAACTAATTTTAAACGTTAAAACAGGTTGTTACCTTATAAAATACGGTTACAAACTCATATCAGTTCATAAACCTATCTAAGGCTAGGGGTATTTAAGTTGACGGTTTATGGAACACTTCCTACCTGGGGATTATGACTGAACTATTGAGAGTTGTTAACTGATTTTATGAGCTTGCGTGAGCGATGTGAGATAATAAAATGGTTTATCACCTAGACATTGTAGGTTAAATCCAATTATAAGAGTTATATTTGGATAAACCACTTAGACTTAGGCTGTATGAAATTAGCCGTCATGCCTAAGTAAATTACCCAAATTTTTAGAACACTTCAGTGGGAGATTAATAATATATTTGATATATAGTTATTAGCTCTTATGTCCTCAAGAGTTCACACCATGAGATCCATGCTCGGCTTCGTGTCAATTTTACCTCGACTGCTCTATACAAAAAGTGTTTGCATGGGTCAATAACAAGGTGAATGAGGAGGTGGATCATAGTAAGTAGGTGAAGAAAATGTGTCAACATTGTCCTATGGTCTCATCCATTAGTTTGAACCATGAGATTCCTATATTCGCCTGCTGTCGTTTTTATGCGGCACTAGCTAGTCGTTAACCCCGACGATCCCTACAGAGGGTTGTAACATAACAATAAAATGAACAGGGTCTTATAGTTCCATCTTGGATATTGTCTTCTATCTCGGAGGCATATTCATACTGTTCTATAAGATTTGAAAAATGGCAAGTCACACTTACAAAAGTTACTAATTATTAGTAAAGATCTTGACTGAAAACGATAACTAAAAGAACTATTGGAATATGAGTTATTCTGGATAATAGCATTTATTCTAAATCACTGCTCCACAGTAGAATTTGTTCTAAATGTCTTGCTTCTGTGAAGGAATTCTTCTGTAAAGGAATTCTTGACTGTCCCACAGTAGCTTTTGTTCTAAATCACTTAAGTATCGTTGCAAATAAATAAAGATTTATTGGGTACTTTATTAGTTTTTGCTAAAAAACGAATTTAGATGCATATTTAATAGAGTTTGTTTAAGATGTTTCAGCAATGTTGAACTCAATCATACAATTGTTTGCTTCTGAAAAATTTAATGGAGAGAGTTATTCGAATTGGAAGTCAAACATCAATACAATATTAGTAGTAGACGATATAAGGTTTGTTTTGATAGAGGAGTGTCCTCTAATTCTCAGTACAATGGCTACCCAAAATGTTGGAGACATCTATGATAGATGAGTGAGGGCGAACGAGAAAGCCTAGACCTATATCTCGGCAAGTATATCTGATGTACTCAACAAGAAGTATGAGGTCATGCCCACAACCCGTGAAATCATGACATCATTATAGAAGATGTTCGGGCAACCGTCATCGTCTATTAAACATGAAGCCATCAAATTTATGTGACATGCATGAAAGATGGGACCAACGTAAGAGAACACGTTTTCGATATGTTAGTCCATTTTAACATTGCGGAGGCTCACAGGGCTATGATAGACGAGACAAGTCAAGTGAGCATGATACTGGAATATCTTCCTGAGAGCTATCTACCGTTCAGGACATATGCTGTCATGAATAAAATCACTTATAACTTAACAATGCCGTTGAATGAATTGCAAACTTATCAATCTATGATGAAACTGAAGGAAAAAGAAATACTATTATCACCTGATGCGATGTACTACTTCAAAATTAGAGGTTACAATAATATTTAAATGTTCAACCTAAGACATACTATTATCACCTGATGTGATGGTCATGCCTTCCTCTATTGAGGGACTCGTAGCCAAAGTGTTAGCTTCCCTAACTAGTTCATCTGCTAGATGATCTTAACATTGCTCTACCATAATTCTACAACCACACAAAACATGAATAAGTTCCTAAATGTTTGTAAGTGTTACTTTAACACAAAAAAAGTTGCAGAAGTTCCTAAAAAGTAACACTTTGACTCTCTCAACACAACCTAAAAAGTTCCTTTAAAGTATTGAATTGACACTTTTACTCTCAGTACAACCTAAAAAGTTCCTAAACCCAAACTAAAAAGCTCTTAAAAAGTGTCCAAATAGCGCTTTGACTCTCAAAGTAAAGTTTGTTAGGGAAATATCCAATAAGAATAACCAACACAATAATGTATCTTTCAAAAAAGAATTGTATTAAGGTTTCTCTATATTCATTAGTATATGTTTATCTTTAATTAGAAAATATTAGGGAAATATTAAAAGTATTATTAACATACTTGGAGGGCATGTTTGTCATTAGGAGGTACTAGTAAAAAGGTTGTATAGTAAAGAATGATGATTTCAAATAACTTGGGCTCCAATGAATAACTATTTTGTTAATTTACTACATTCAAGTATGTTAGGAGATTCTAATGAAAGGGAAATAGACAAAAAAATAAGTTCGATGTAACTTGTTTTGTTGGAAGATTCTAAGTGTCAATCAAGCAAAACTTGAACAATTCACACAAAACCTATAACTATAATCAAGGGAAAGTGTTAGGCCCCCTCTCAGACTACTCTCTTAGCCTAGAAGAAGACATGACTACAACAGTTATCAACCCTTTTGTGACACTTACTGCCTATTAAGTCTTTTAAAATAAGCTGATAATAACATGCAATCTCAATCACAACGGTTGTCATAAAGGCCAAATAAACACTAACCATTAAGCACAAAACATTTACAGAGATTACAACACAAGTCTTATAAGTCCCAACTCCCAAACTAGTCCCTACATGGAATAACTACAATATGTGTACAAATATTTACAGTAATCACCTAGCTGACGGATTACTAGAACTTCTGACTTTAAGTGGCAGAGCAGATGTAGAGCTATCTTTGGAGGATTTGACCACTACCTGGGAAAAGAAAACATTTGAAAAATGGAGTGAGCTTACTAGCCCAGTCAGTGACTAAAGAAAGAAAACTGGTTCTCATGCATAAGTCTCAATAAAGAGATCATACTGAAATATAAGTACTTACAGTAACCTTGTATTGAAATATAAACTTTACAGCATAAAACATGTAAAGCTATTTTCATCATAAACATTAAATTGATCCTTAGTTGAGAGTAACCCTGCTCTGGTTAAATCCCAACGTCAATTCCTTAGTCAAGAGAGAATCCTTTTGCTCAATCTCTGACGTCAAACTACCTACGTGCATGTGGTTATAACTAAGTACCGTCATACCTTAGGTACTACTGCTCAAATACCTTCTCAGTGTCCTTCAGTATTGGGCTGCTCAGATACCTTCTCAATGTTCTTCAATATCGAGCTTGAAGTAACATTAGTCATACTATGACTTACTCTTTAAAGCATGTAAAGCTAAACATATAGAAACTTGTCCTTAAATGCTCTAACGCATGATTTGTGCATATGAGCGCACATAAATAGTTTTACAACATACTTTCATACATGGCATGCGTTTGGAAAACATAAACTCATAGTTTGCTTGAAAAACTACTTTGTAAAATAACTAGCATGAGAATAATCTTTCTTAAAATCATGGTTTCCTTAAAAACATTGTAAATACTTAGTCACTCACAACTTTAGGGCTATTCCTTTAATGGTTGATATGCTTCTAGCAATGGTGTCAATCCTGTAGACACAACAACATATATTTCGCTACTAGCAATGGTCTCCCTTTTGAGACTAACTCTTTAATTAAGCTTTGCATTTAGTCTTCCTCTAGAAGCCCTTCACTCAAATGCATACCTGGCTATAGGTCAAGTACTTAGAAATTTCCTTGAGATTTTGGCTCTTGCTATGCGTCCAACACACCTCACAAACGCATTCCCACTATGCAACCAACATTTGCTCTAAGTGTTCCTTCAGCCGCACATGCATCCTAGCCTTCAATGCAGTCTCCTCAGCCCACACAACAGGTCAAACGCATAAGAGTGCTCAGCCCTTAGTCTGCTCGAGCGCCTACTGTGAGCTGCCAACTTACTCAACCCAAGCAGCCTGCTTGTTCATATAATTCTAGATTCGACTTATTTCATTAATAACTCAAATTATAGAGATCATATAAAACAATTTCCTTCTACGAACTTGTTTAGAATTGTTTTAAGAAGCTTACCTTAAAATTTCAGCTTCAAAATATTTGTGGTTCGTCTTGAAGCTTCAATTCTTCATCGACGGTCCAGATTCACCTGTGAACTGAACCTCTTGTTACTTTCTTCCTTTTCCAGCCTTATTATGGTGAGATCTTCTTCTAGCAGCAACACCTCTGAAACTAGACTCTCGGAGCTTTCTAGCCACCAAGAACTCTCAATTTGCACGAAGGAATTGATCAAATTGAGCTTTTGAAGTTAATCCTCCCTTATATATTGCCTCCCATCGTTTATCATAAATGCTTTGCATGACACCTCCAGCTCAAGTGGAGTTATTTCTGGAGCTTAGGATAGCTGGTGACCCTTATTCTGTGGTTAAGACTGATTACTTTACCTACTATCAACGCATGCTTCAACTAGGTTCAACGCACACCATAATTCCCACACAAACCTATTTCAATGTATGTGCTTTGTGCTTTAGCCTCCTCTTGGCCTCAATCATCGCAACTTCAGCCCTTTCACCTTTGCAAAGCCTAGCCCACAAAAGGTCTACTCATCGCATGCCAAGCTTGACCAATGCACAACCAGCCTTACTCTAGCGCATAGCTCTAACGTACACTGAGTAGCCAGCACCTTGTGTTCACCGCCTAAACTGGTCCACTCGCACATAACACCTCAATTGTTTAGCTCTGCACTCATTGCTTAGGTCTCGCTGTCGCTCATCATGTAGCGCTTACGCTTATCATGTAGCGTCATCGTCTAAAGCCGCAAGTAGTTATGCGATCGTCTGCACGCAACGTTCCAACGCCCAGCGCCCACGCTCGCGCACACTTGATCCTACCGCCCGCATACTAACCTCTCAAGACCTGGTTGCCATATGCCTTATCCATGCATAGGGTTGCTTGCTCTCAACACACTTCTCTTGGCGTGCATGACAAACGCATGGTTTCTTTTCACTCGGCCACACTTAGCTTCCTTAAGAGCCCAACTAACCTCAACAAATAAGTAAGGCCAATGCCCATGGATTAACTCCAATGCCTAGTACAAAGCCAACGCATGGGCAATACTTAGCCAATTTCTAGCTTCACCCAAGAGTCAAACTTCCAAACTTAAACACTTCTTCTAACTCTCCGCCCTTTTCCTGGTAATTAAACATCAATTCTCACTTTAACCTACTCACCATACTAGTCTCAGTAGTGAACATACACAAGTAGGAAAATTAGGGTTCAGAGTTTACAAAAAGGAACAAAAAAATTGTTTTATGAGCAAAAAAAATATTCTCTAACTTCTTTCCTAAAAAAAAAAAAGACAAAAATATCACCCAACTCTCCAATTCACATTAACACAAAGAACGAATGGATAAACTTATAGTGAAATCAAGACTTTGAGACACAAATTCACCCCCAAATAATAATAATAATAAAGTTTATGTTGTTCCATTTAATTTAACAAAAAAACTAAATGGTGAAAAATATAATGTAAAACCTCTGGAAGTCCATGGCTATAGTGAAACATATGAAACTATTTACACATTACAAAGAAGCATTGACAGAGAGTTTACGGAAGATGAAAGGGGAGACAACGCCGACAAAGAGGAGTGGGGATGGGAAACGACCGTTGGATGGAGATTCGAATGGCGAGGTGGAGCAGCAGCGTGGAGAACAACGTGAATCATGCGGTAACGTCGAGCTAGCGTGCGGCGATGTCAAATTTAGCGTGTGGTGGCTTGAAGGTAGCATACAACAGCCGTCAGAAATAAAGAAAATGGCGTTGGGCATTGGACGTCGGAGCTCGACCAGTGATGTAGCGACCGTCGAAAAAATGGCACATGTTCTGCATACAAAAAAATAGAAGGGAAAGGGAAAGGGAAAGTGAAAGTGGGGAAGGAAAAGTGGAGGGAGGGAGGGGAAGGAAAGTGGAGAAAAGGGAAAAGGGTTTTTTTTTTTTTTTAAATGACTTTGGCCCATGCATATTTTCATTGGGATAAGTCCGGATTTTTATCGGCATATTGTTGGGGATGAAACCCTAAGATCTCGTGTCCTGTAGTTTGTAAACAGTTTGTACGAATGCTTGTGATGTATAATATATGATATTTACTTCACTTCTTGGTTTCGCTCATTTGGATGTTTTATTTGCTTTACGACAAACCAATAAACTTAAAATCTCTGGTTGTCATTATGTAACTTAAGCATGTATGTGGTGACATACAAGTGGATCATGTCTTAAGTGATAACCAAAATGGTCTGAAGTGTATGGATATAGGAGGGAAACCTTATCCTGGTAACGCTACGGATGTAGCCCGCTTTATGGAATAGTTACAAGTGTTGTGACTTGTCATAGATGGTCTGATCTTGATCATTCGTGTAGGGGACATACGAGCGGGGGTGTCCTTTACAAAGAGTTTGTATAAGACCTGACCACGAAGTGTTAACGTCTCGTTATATAACACTGTTCATGACAGAGACTTCACTTCACTAGGATGACCATAGGTAACATGACCTCAATCCTGAGTGAGGTCGGAACTTTTGCCATTGAGAGCGGTCCATTGATTTGCATAGGTGCGAGTGGCCAGGTCGCCGACTCAAACTTACCACTTTGGGGATTCGTCTGATTTAGGAGCTGGGAACTCAGCTTCACAATATGTAATTCACTCCTTCCCCGAAGCAGGGGTAAGTAGATAGATAACTCCTTTAAGGACTTATTCCAGGGCTTGAACGATGTGGCGCCATACACCTTCTCATGGCCCGAGAGGTGTTCATGCATAGTAGGACTATGTTGTATTGTTCATTAGAGGGATCGGTGATACTTAAGGAGTGAAATGTAAATACAGGGACAAAATGGTAAATTGGCCCAACTGTACTTACGAGCATCTGTGAAAGGTTATCGTACTCATGATTGGTTATATCCGATGGACACAGAAATATATTTGTGGTAAGAAGAGTTTAGCTGTCAGTCTTTAGTGGAATGCATGGCAGTTAAAGGATGGTGGATCTCGTGGCTAAAAAGTTTAGTCAGCTATTCACGTACCGTTGGAGTTTCGAGCCATAGGATCATAAGGTCCCCTTGGTAGCTTGGATACAAGTTGAGAATCAGCTTTTGGGTCAGTTTGAAATGTTCAAATTGACAAGAGGGAGTTTGGTTATATATGATATAATTGAACTGGTTAATTATATATGATATGATTGACTAAATATATGAGATACATTAATTTGGAGGAAATTGGATATAAATAAGATTTATATCAAGAAGAGGAGAAAACACGTACCGTTGGATATAAATTGGATATTTTATTAATTGGACGGTTATGAGATAATTGTCTGGCGTTTTCTCCGAATTCATGCACTAGTGGGAGGTTCAATTCAGTTTTAGTAACCAACGAATAAAATGAAAATGGTTTTCATTTTTGCAAGAGACGCATATTTGCTCACGGTGTGTTTGCAATCGATTGCATAGTACTTAAGAGCCTATACAATAACGCTTACCGTTTACTTAACAATCGCACACCCGCGCACACATTTCCTAAACGATCACTTACCATTTCCTAGACGATCACCTAGCTTTTACTACACAATCATGTACCTTGCCTAAACGATCAAGCACCTAACTATACGATAGTCTTTCACTTCTCCCACTTGCTTGATATTTAATATACGATTGTCTTTCCTCCTCACCTCTACCAAATCTGAACAAAGGCCACTTTTTGGATTCTCACTCCGAGAATACTGAGGGCTCCGAGTGGCAGTGTTGTACCCATTTCCTGGTGTTCGTGCGTAGCCGTTCGTGGTAGATGATGAGAGAGTTGCTAAACGATTGCCTGACATTCTAGCGAGAGGAGTTCGTTCGCGGAGAAAGCAAGATTTCAAGTGAAGAAAGTCTTCAACTGGTATGTTCTCTCGGTATCTTATTTATTTATTCTTTAAGCATGCCAGTAATTTAGTGTTGTTAATGCATATTTGTATGTGTGAATGTATATGTGGAAATTCTGTCACAATGAATTTGGAAGATCCGCTTCTGCTCATAGGTACTTTTTTATAAGAGTTCATTCACATATATCTTTTAAAAAATGTATGTATTGCTCTATTTTGGCCGATAAATTAAAATTTCATTGGGAGAAATATATCTATGCCAACGAAATATATTCGTTGGGAAAAAAGTATCGAAACAGGTAAAAAATTCTTGTAGTGATTGTATTGTACAAACAGTTTATTTATTTAATAAAATCGAAAGTATTTTATTCGATATTTAGTGACATTAACCCACAAAACCAATAAACAAACATCCAAGGTTATCTTCTGAAGCTTAAACATGTATGTAGAGGCATACAAGTAGATTTTGTTTAAGTGATAACCTGAAGGGTCTGTAGTAGATGGATAAGGTTGAGTAACTTATTCTAGTGATACTATGAATATGGAAAACTTTGTAGATGTTACAATTGTTGTAAAGTGCTACAAATGATCTAATCGTGATCATTCATATAGAGACATGTGAGCAGCTTTTGTATAAGAGCAGATCATGAAATGAATAGTCTCAATATATAACACCGTTAATAGTAGAGCTTTACATTTCACCAGGATGACCATAGGTGACATGACTAGGGTTGGCAAGATTTTTCGCAGGGACCAACCCCGATCGGGACAGGAAATCCCCAGTTTGATCAGTGATGAGGTCAAACCGGAGAAAATTTTTGGGGCCCCGTTCGGGGACGGGGCGGGGATGGGGACAGTATCCTCGCCCCGACCCCAAACCCAATTAATCCCCGATCCCGATATTAAATAATTTATTTATATATATCTTTATAATGTATAGTGTTGAATTGGAGTCCAATATTAAATATCCAAATTTCAACTCTAAATCCAAGAAACCAAGTTCAAATTTAAAAAACTAAAAAATATATATAATTGAAAAAGCCAAGCCCATAGGGAATCCCCATGGGAAAATGGGAAATGGGGCCCCACGGGGACCCCATTTTCTTGATGGGAAATCCCCACCCCCGTCCCCGCCTTCAAATGGCGGGGACGGGGGCGGGGTCCCTCACGAGGCCGAAGATGGGGGACGCCCCCTCGCCCCAGCTCGGCCCCGTTGCCAACCCTAGACATGACCTAAATCCTTAGTGAGTTGTGAACTTCTACTATGAAACCAGTCATTTGATTTGCATGGGTGGGAGTCGTCAGTTCGCCGACTCACTATGTCTACCATTTTGGGGATTTATCTAATTGGGAAGTTGGGTACACAACTACACAAAACGGAATTCACTCATTCCCAAATGTCGGGGTAAGTAGATAAATTGCTCCCTTAAGGGCTGATTTCGAGGCTTGAATAATGTGGCGCCACCTTATCTCGGCTTTGAGAGGTTTGGTCATAGTTGGACTATGACTTATTGTTCATTAGAGGGATAAGTGGTACTTAAAGAGTTAGATGTAACTATAGGTGCAAAACGGTAACTTTGGCTCAACTATACTTATGAACAATTTATCAAAGATCATCGCACTATTGATTAGTTATATCGAATTGACTCATAATTATATCTGTAGTGCGAAAAGTGTAGCTGTCGGTCTTTAATGGAGTATCCGACAGTTAATAGAAGTTGGGTAATTTAATTAAAGGATTTAATTAATTATCCAATTAGTATTAGAGCTTTAATCTATAAGTCCATATGGTCTGTTCTATGGCTTAACAGGGATTATTGAGAATTAATTTTAGATTTATTTGAATTGTTCAAATTAGTTGAAAGATTAATTATATATGATATAATTAATTTAAAATAATTATATGTGATATAATTAATATAATGTATTTGATACATTATAATATAAAGTTTATTTGAGAGGATATAAATATTTGAATATGATTCAAATATTAATTATATGAATTAGATTCATATATTTAATATAAATTTGATTTATATTAAATTTCATATATTATCGAGAGACTTCAAACTATTGGTATATTATATTTGATATAACTTAAATTATAGATTATATGTTATATTAGAATATAACATATAATATAATATATATGTTATATATTAAGGGGTTAATGTATAATTATATATTAAATAAATTAAAATTAGTTTTAATTTATTTTTATTTTTAATTTTAAATTATTTGAAATTTAAATAGAGGAAGTCTTCCTATTTTTCTCTCAATGAAGATCGTGAGTGGGATTGATTTTTCAGAACCTTCTTCTTATTCTCCTAGTATACAAAATGTCCTAGATTTCTCACGAAAGTTGCTCTTTCTCTCTCAAAATCTTTTTCCCTCTCCTGAAACTCCTGTAATTCTCATACCCTAAGGAGAATACAAAGGTTTATCTTGTGGTGGTACCCAACAAATTGTTTCAGTTTTGCTGTTTATCTTTTTGAGTTTGTGATCCAAGGAGATTCGAAGTGTTCATGACCAATTGGAGAAGGAACTCATGAAGATTTCATTGTCTTCAAAGGTTAGTAATCCAAACTCCAAATTTCTTCTTTGTATTTTTATTATATGCATGCTGTAATTTATTTTGTTCGAATGCATAATTGGGTTTATGAATTTTAAATCACTGTATAAATTTGGAAATTGGAAACGATCTTGCTTTCATTGCAGGTTTTCACAAATCATCACAACTAACATGTACTTGTACTACCAACTTCAACATTAGCAAAGCTCGCACCTATGTTAGTAGTAGTAATAATAATAATAACGACAACAATATGATCTAATTATCTCAGAATAATATGGCATGGTTAAAAGATTGGTCCATTTCTTCTTATCATTAAAATCTGAATTTTCTTTGGGGGGAAAAAAACTCTTTGGAGATAGACAAAAACTATGTTTAACTTTAAACATTAATTTCACTATTTTAAATCACAACTTTAATTATACTTTTAAAAATAATAGTCTAAATAGAGTTTTGAGTTTTAAATTATTAAACTTCCAATTTTGTATTTAATAGGTCATTGAGACTTTAATTTCATGTCTAATAAGGGTTTTTATCACCTACTTAACATTATTTTTTAAAAATCTATAAATATTTTGTTTACACAAAATTAAAAGTAAAGGATATTATTAAACATAACATCGAATTTTTTTGTCTAATTTTATATCTTAAAAGAACAAAATTAAAATTTAAAATATCTATTATACAAATTTTAAAGTTGAAGAAGTTGTTAAATACAAATTTAAAGGTCAATAACTACTAAACTTAGAATTTAACCTTTTAATTATATGATTGAAAGAAAACAAAATAATTTGATCATCTTTGGCTTGATTCATAAGTACATGTATGAAAATGATATCTCCTCTAATGTAAAAAAGAATGATTGGATTAGGTAGAAAATTCAAAGGCAAGAGATCATCACCTTCCATTAACCTTTTTCTTTTATATATATGATTATACAATTCAAACAAACCAAAACAACAAAGTTTAGAAATTTATTCTTAATTGCAATGAAAGCAAAACTAGAGGGTTTTGATTACCTCAACCCTCTTTAACTAACTAATTATGTTACAAAATTGACATTTTACCTAATGGAGCCAAATAAAAAGCATATGCATGGGAGTTTTAACCAACTATATATATATATATATATTTTGCAGTTTTGATTCAAAAATAGGAGGCCAAACCACTCCTCAAGAGTTCCTTAATTTTTTTTAAAAATTAATTTAACTTTTTTTAATGTATTTTTTTATTAAGATTTTTAAAAAATTGATCATCTAAAAAATTCCAACTAAATTCAAAGATTGAACCTACAAAGTAGTCTATATGAATATAGTCCAACTATGATAATTATATACACTTAGTCAAGAAGTTAGAGAGTCGATCCCTCCAAACATATTATTAAACTCAAGGGAAAAACTTTGAGTAATGAAAATTTAAATAATATTAATTTTAACAATTATTATTTAGTTTGCTATAATAGAAACTTGAGTTTGTTTTTTTCTTTTAAAAATGTGCCAAAAGTTCTCTAATTAAGAATTTTATAATGTCTTCCTGAACTATATGTTTAAATGCAAGTTTAAGAGTGATTTTAAAATTGTTAAAATAACTTTTGCCATTTGAAACATATTTTTGATGATTCAAAACTAATTTAATATTTAATTTTACACTTTTAGCTTTTATTTGACCAAATTTAGTTTTGAATCATTAAAATTTTAATGATTTTAGCATTATTTCGAAACATGTCCCAAAAAGTATATGTGTATCTATTATATTTAGTTAGATCAATTAAATATGTGATTCATCACGTGTTTAATCTTTTTTATAGTTCAAAAATTGATTATATCTATTCAACGTGAATTTAACTCACCGAACATTCTTTTCCAAAAAATAAAAAATCAACTTTTTTTTTTAAAAAAATGCCAAAAGTTCTCTAATTAAGAGTTTTATAATGTTTTTCATGAATTATAATATATATTTAAAATAACAATTAAATAGTCGTTTTGGCCCATTTATTCTTGGGAAATTCTTGTAAATAGAAACCCCAAAATAAAAGGTTTCAAAAGTGCTTTTTATTCTTCATAAATGTGATCCTACACTTTTTTTTTTTGTTTATGTTTTTTGGCAAAGGTATTGAATTGCAAGAGAAAAGTACTTTTACAAACTAAAAAAAATACATGTATAAGACTTACAAGTATTATATAAGTGAAAAATGAAGAGGTATTATATGAAAAATAAAAAGAAATAAACCCAAGAATAATAATGAAAAAAGAAAAAAAATAATCTAAAGTTGCCATTCTTCAATCTTACTTCATCCCTACTCTGCAGATGGTGGATGAGGTGAGTTTAATGAATGAAACTGTGTGGAAATACCATTATTTCCATCATTGTCAATTGCCTCACTCTGTTTTTGTGAGGTAGATCGACAAAGTTCTTCGATGCGTCGAACGATCTCGTCCATTTCGGGACGATTATCGGGATAAGGGATGGTGCATTGTAGAGCGAGTTCTAAGAGTTGAACCATCTCCTCCTCAACATTTTGGTATCTAAGAAGTTGTTCATCAAACACTTCAGCTGTCCATTCCTCTTGAACCACAGATTGAACCCATCTAGGAAGGTCCACAGCTTCCTCATTGAAAATAGAATGTGTAGGAGATTTTCCTGTTAGCATCTCCAATAACAACACTCCCAAACTATAAACATCTGCCTTTCGTGATACCTTTCGAGAATCGGTAATCTCTGGGGCTCGGTACCCAGCGACACGACTTGGAGCCGACGGAGACATGGCTAGTTGCGCAAGGCCGAAGTCGGATACACACGCTTCGTATGATCTTGTGAGGAGAATGTTAGAGGATTTGATGTTGCCATGAGAGATGGTAGGGCCTTGAGAATGAAGGTAATGAATTCCACGGCTGACTCCAAGTGCTATGCCACACCTTGCTTCCCAATTCAACGGAGTTCTCCCTGACTCTCTACTACCTATTGATCGAGTTTCTCAGATCATCGAATTTTAATATAAATTAGGTCAAATAAGAAAAGCTCAAAAGAGAACTCACCATGTAAAAGTGCAGACAAGCTTCCCATTGGCATGTAATCATAAACCAAAAGCTTTTCCTCTCTGCTGTAATAATAAGCTCTAAGAGGGACTAAATTCTCATGCTTCATCCTCCCCACCTCCTCCATCTTCTCCCTGAACTCCTTCTCCGCCGCCGTCATCTCCTTCAACCGCTTCACGGCCACCACCATCCCCGTCTCCAATGTCGCTTTATATGCTGTCCCGAACGTCCCCTTCCCAAGGACCTCCGCCGACGCCCTCAACAAATCCTCCAAGTCGAATACATTTCCCACATTACCAAAGAACACCAATCTCTTATCCTTTTCGCCACCCTTTGCCGAGGATTTCGCTGGAGTCAAATGATCTATGTTTATGCTTTCGCTACTCCCTTCCGCTATTGCCGTCTTCTCTCTTGGCACCGCAACCTCACTGGCCGATCGAACCCCCTCTTTCGACTCCGATTTTCCTTTACTTTTTCTTTGACACACAAGAATCAAAACAACCAAAATCAACACCAAAACAAACAAACCACCAATCACAATTCCAGCAATCGCCCCGCCCGAGAGTTTCGACTTTCGACCGGGCTCAGTGGCTGTCGAGTTACAGAGTAACAATGGCGCCCCACAAAGCAAGTTCCCCTCAAAAGCACTCGCCGGAAAACTAGACAGCTTCGAGGGAATTGAGCCATTTAATTGATTAAAGGAGATATTAAATTGCTCAAGAGGGAGATTTAAGTCGGGAACTACTCCGGTAAACTGATTGTTCTGTAAATACAGAGTAGCCAAACGGGACAAATTGTTGAACCCAGATGAAATCTCACCTGAAAAATTGTTGTCCGCCATGTTCAACCGAACCAGATTCCGCAAATCGAACATAAACGTCGGAATGTCGCCGGAAAACAAGTTCCCCTGCAAGTAAAGATTTCTCAGCGAACGAAGATTCGCAAAATCCGCCGGAATCCGTCCAGACAGAGCATTAAACCTTAGAGAAAGAGTTTGTAACTGCGTCAAATTCCCAAGCCCCATCGGAAGCTCACCGGAAAGCCCCATTGCCGGAAGCCTGAGCTCAAAAACCCCATTCGTGTCACAATTAACACCAGCCCAAGAACAGGGAGATACATCGGAGAGATTCCACTCTAATCGGGGCCGACCACCCATCGCCGCCCGAAAACCCACCAGCGCCGCCCTGTCAGAGGCCAGATCTGTCCGGACAAAACCCAGAAAAGCGAAACCGAGAACCGCCGCCGCTAAAATTCCCTGCGGGAACTCCATTTTTTTTGTTGTTTTGTCCCCAAATTGAGAAAATAGCTAACAAACCCACATGGGTAATGTGAAAAGCTTGTGGAATGGCTCCAATGGAGGAAGAATAAAATGAAGTGGGTTTTGTTGGTTGAGCTGGATTGTTGAAGGGAAAGGTTTAATATACAGGCGAATTCAATGTGGCCTCAATGAGCTCGCTATACAAAATACACTCCAACTTTTGAAACAGAGGAGGGAACTTTGTAGTGAAGTTTTCAAATCGATGGTTGCCATGTGGAACATTTGTATCCACATGGATTATAAAAAAAACGAGAAAAAAATTATCACTTTTTATTTCTTAGATTTAAGTCATGTGTATTATTTTTAAACAAGTTCACGTCCTTATTATTTATATTATATTTATAATAGTAATATTTTATTATTTTATTATTATGTTCTGTAATTTATCGACAACATCTAAAAATATTAATTCTCCTCTGATATCGAACCCATGAAAAAAATGAAAATATCGCTAAAAGCATCAACATGTCGATGAAAATTTAATACTATAGATTTAAGTTAGAAGATGAATAAACCAACCTAGTTACTAAATTATAAAAATATCTCTAAATTTTCTCATCTTCCTTTAAAATACGTCTATTCTTTCAAAAGTGGTTTTTTTTTTTTTTTTAAGCTTTCATACCCATCTCAAAACTACATTTGAGTTTTGAGTTACTTCTAAATTATTTAACCTATTAAGTTTTATTAATAAAAAGTAGTTGTATTATTCTCTATTTTTTTAGACATGTATTATTTGTTGTTGTAGTTTTATTATTACTCTTAAATGTTACTTGACACATAAATTTTAATTTCTCCATAAGTAAAATTCAACCTATCTATCAATAAAATTCATTTATTCTAAGTGGCATATTCTTATGTTAAAGTATATTAATAAAATAAATATTTAGGTGTATTTCAGAGAGTACCTATCTATTAATAAAAGCATAAGTTCAATAGTGTTAAAATTGAGATTTTTTTTTTTTGCTACAGTATAGATAACATTGAGAAATTAGGAAAACAAAAACTGCTAATTTGTAATTTTAAAATATTATGGATATATATATTTTGACCGTTGATGGGCATCTTTAACAAAGCAGCAGCTATCATTTTCGGGAGCGTAATGCTAATGAACCAAACGTTTCCTCAATCATCCCATCGGTACACCCACTTGATTGCGGTTTTAATTTAAGATTTCACCAAAATAATAATGATAATAATAATAATAATAATTTCTTTTATTTATATTATATATTTTACAATGATTTACATTTTGCATCTTTAGCCAAATTCTAAAAACAAAAACAACTTTTTTAATTCTCAAAATTTGGCTTGGTTTTTTAAATCATAGGTAAAAAGTAGATAACAAAGGAAGAAATTTGAATGTGAAAGTAGTGTGTATAAGCTTAATTTTCAAAAACAAAATAGTTACCAAACAAGACCTAAATGAAATCATAATTGTATTTTATGTTTTTAGATATGTGTTTGATATCAAATTTAGAAATTGGATTCTAATTTAAACAATTGTTTAAAAATGATTGGTACTATATTCATAAATCATAAATCTAGTTATAGTTACTCATCATATATAAGTTGACAATAAATTAATATTCGTTTATTCATGAACATATTTTCATGTTAAAATAAATGATTTTAAGTCTTATTCTGTAATATTATATAATTTATAATATGATACATATTACATATTTTAATTTTAAAAATTAAATTGAGTATGTAACCTACATTTTGTATTTCTTATTTTTTTTTCTCTTTATTTATTATAATTTTACATTGAAAATATATAAATATTGTTTTCAAAATTAACATGACTTAAATCACATAATTTGAATAAAATTTTCTGAAATAAAATTTAAGTTATCTGCTAGACACATATTTATTGAAGACAATTCATTTAAAAACATAAAACAGCCAATGAATAGTAACCAAACGTGTCCTTATGTACTTTTTAAAAACTAAGTCACATTTTGCCTTCTAAGATAAGGACATATTTATCTATATTCATTCTAGGCTAAATAATAAGTGTTCCTTAATTTTTTTTTATTATTATATTATGATCTTTTTAAAAGTTACAACCATAAATATTTCAAAACTATTCTACGAATAAAAATTCTTTAAAATATTGAATAAGAAATGGATGTGGCAATGATGTAGAGCAACGTGATGATAACTAAGATGCTGATATTACAAACAATAAATTGATAGTATCTCGTAATACTAGAAATTTTTGCCTTGCATAAATTAAGTACAAAAGAATAACATCTAGACACATCAACTTTTTCTCCAACATTATACTTTTTTTTTTTTTTTTTTTTTTACTCCAATGGAAGATTTAAAACTTGTATGAAAAATCAAGGGTAATATTGTTATTTATAGAAGAATGGGGTATTAAAATAGGATTATTTTTAAATATAGAAAAATAAAATAAAATATTTACAAAATATAGTAAAAATTTAAAACTGATAGACGTTGATGGACACTGATAGAGTGATATTGATAGATACTGATATTAGCATCTATCATTGATAGTTCTAAAATTTTGCTATATCTTGTAAATATTTTTAACAGTTTTACCATTTGAAATAATTTTTCTTTTAAATAAGTGTCGAAATTTTAATATATATATATATATATTTTATAATAATTTAGTAGAAGATTAAAAAAGAAAAAACCCTTCTAGAATGGGAAATTTTCACCCATCAACTATACCTAAGTGATATAGGAATTTGTATTTTTTAAGAATGTTTTAAATATTGTTCCAGAATGAATGGTTGATGTTCGACTACTTGAAATATTGACATTTAAAATTTAAAAAGAGAAAAAAAAAACGTAATTTTGAATATAGAAAGGAAAAAAAAAACCCTAAACTTGTATAGAACTTAACAACATTTCTTATCTTAAAAAAATACAAAAGGTAAAGTATAGAACATAATTAATAATTTAATAGTGTATGTATTTTAAAACAAAACAAGGAATATAATGTAAAAAATAAAAATATTATCAAACAATCCCTAAAAGGTTTTCTATTTATACTATATTATCCTCTTCTCAACTTCCAATATTATTTGTCTTTTTTCCAGTCAACTTTGATTTAAATCTCCATCATCAATTTTTTTTATTAATTATTTATTTTAAATTGAATTCTATTTAAATTAATATATTTGAAATTTAACACCTAACCTATACAATATGTGACTTCAAATATTCCATATGTAGATATTTACTTATTAGGTGTAAAGGAAAAAAAATACTTTTTTTAGAACAATGGGACGAAAAAATTCGAACTACATACTTCTTTAGTCGCTTACATATATTGTATATCAATTGAAATATGTTCACGGTATAAATGAAGAAAACCTGTGCCCACAATATGATTCCGTAAATAATTTCTTAAAACATATGTGTCAAAATGAGCTTAATTCAAATTACACATAGTATGTATTAATTAGGATTGCTATAACAAAAAAAGAATCTGCAAACTGAACCATTCCAAGTTGATCCATTGGTCCTGTTCAATTTTTTAGTGTGCGATTGGACATACAGATTTGTGTTTGGATAAAACAAAAAATTATTGGTTTTAATATTCGATTTTTTTATTGAAAACTACATCCACGAGGAAGAGGGAGAACAATTTTACTAGAGAGAATGATTAGATGAATAGCGCCAATTGGTTTCAAAGTCATGCCTCGTCAGAATCCTCAAATGTCAAACAAAGAAGTGGGAGCCTTGAAAACTATAGTCATGACTAAAATATCCGTCCGTGGTTAAGCCTTCAGACCAGGTAGTATGCTCAAGAGTAATTCAAATGGATGACTACTCCATGGTTGAGTTAGCACGGAGATCAGATGACTATTTGAAGGAAAATCTTGGTGGTCTTTTGTTCGAGGAAAGAATTGTTGGATGGGAATGCGATCAAATTCTTATATTTTGATCATGAGTTATATCCAAAGTAGACAATGATAAGAATGAATGAACAATATTTACCATTGTAGAGATATTTGGAGTTTTGTCGTCCCTTACATATATATACTCTTAAATTTGAAAGGATAATGTATTTTTAGTACTTTTGGTTGGATGGATGATGGATTGTATTATTACTTTTGCCTTTAGTATTTTAATTATTATGGTACATGTATTTTTATTATTTAGAAAAAAGAACTAAATAATTTTTTTTAGAATATAAAAAAGTCCCAAATATTATTATCTAAAACAAAAGAAATAAAAAAACCAATTTTAATCTAAAGAAAAACAAATTTTAATTTGAGAAAAAACAAAAATGACTAACTCAAAAAAAAAAAATTACAATTTAAAAAAGAAAAGAAAAGGAAAGGAAAATGTCAATTGGGTCGGAAATCGAAAGCCAAGCCAAACATAGAATCAATCCACTTAAATAATTAAACCATTGGTTTTGTCCTTTATTAGACATCAATTTGATTCATATTTTAGAAAATCAATCGATTCAGTTTGGTTTTCGATTGGTCTTGAAATTGAGAAACATGTCCGACTATCACTTCTAACTATTAATAGCTAAAAGATTTGCACATCCATATCATACTAAAAAAAAACTATTTATTTATTAAGAATTAGAGGCTTATATTATTTTATAGTACAACAACTACAAAGTGGATGATTTAACTTTTGGCCTTGAAGGAGAAACGTCATTTACATCTCTAAATTAAAAATTTTTGTGTTCACATAATTTTAACTTTTGTTCATTATATTATAGCCCTTGATCCAACAATCTTAAAAAGTGATTATTTGATCTACTTGCTTTATTTTCTTATATAACCTCATTTTCTTCCATTACAATTTCACCACAAATTACTCAGGGTAAATTTCTAAAAATATTAATGTCATTATTAAGAAAAGGATTTACATTGAGATCTAACAAAATGTAGACTACAACAATTTTTTCAAGAAGGATTCAAATAGAAAGTTTGAAAGTACAATTACTAAGAGACAAAAATTGGAAGTGTATCAAAATTAATCTAAAAAAAAAAAACATAATAATAAATAACTAAAATTACTTTTCTTCACAATGGTAAGAAATTTGAATAAAATAGCATAAAGTACGAAACTTAGCAAATTTAAAAGTAGGTACACCAAAATAGAATTTAAACTAACGTGCAAAAATAAGTAAATAAATATTAAAATACTATTTTACTTTTTCAATTTGAAAGTTTATTCAATTTTAGTCTATATAATTTCAAGGTTTCGTTTGGGATTGCTATAGCTTTTAAAATAACGGTTAATAGTTGTGCTTTTAAAAAAATGAGTATTTAGTAAATTTCAACTTAAACTTGAAACAATAGGCTAAAGTGTTTGATAAATAAATAAAAAATCATCTTATTTTATATATAATAATTAAAGTTGACTTATGATCGACTATTTTTATTTTTTTTGTAATTTAAAATTTTAAATAATTGTTTAGTATGATAAATTTTCTTTATTATAAATTAAATTTTAAATATTAAGGAAAATTGCTTTATTAAAAAAAATGACTATGGTATATATATATTTTTTTAAAATTGATGCATCTATCATGAAAAATAGAAAATAGAGATTTGATTAGGTGAGAAATAGACAAATATACCAAATAAATCTTCTTTTAATGCATAAAATTGAAAACTAAATATTAATTAAAACTTCTACCCGATTTTAGGAAAATCTAAAAGCTAAAAAGTACTGCTTTTAAAGTCAACGTGAAATTAACGTATTTTAAAAGTGATTTTAATATATTTAATTTAAATCTATTTTACCAAACACAAAAAACGATTAAGACTTTTCTCAAATCACTTTTTGACACCGTTAATGCAATGTCAAATGTAGCCTAATTGTCCAATTTTATCTTTTGTTATTTTCAACTAAATCTTAAACTCTGTCTTTCAAAGTATTTTTCTAACAAAATTAGTTACATAATAACAATAATTTGGCTAAATTATAAAAAATGCCCCTAAACTTTGCATTGTGTGTCAAAAATACCCTTAAATTTTCAAATGTTTCAAAAACACCTTTAAACTTTCAAAAAGAGTTCAAAAATACCTTTATCGTTAGTTTTTTTTTAAAAAAAAATTATGGAAACCGTTAAAGTTTTATTTAAAAAAACCCTTAAAACTTTCAAAAGTTTAAAAAATAACCTCAAACTTACACTTTACTGTTACTATATGAACAAAAACCATTAAAACCTCATAACAAAAGTACCTCTAAATTTTCAAAAAAGTTGTATTAGTACCATTAACTTAATAATAATAATAATAATAATAAATTATCAACACCTAATTACCTATCTCTTTCATTTCCTCCAAATCCCCTACTTCAATATGTGACTTAACACTTCTCTATTTTATCTATTTTTTCTCCTTATTCTCCTTTTGGTTAACTTTTTTACTTTTATCTATCTCATAAAAAAAAAAATCCTTCTTCAATTAAGGTACATAAATAATAACAAAAAAAAAAAAAAAGAATAATGGAAACACCAAAGGGACCTTAGATCTTATGTGTTTTAATAGGATTGTACATTAGTAGTTAAGTGTGTACTAATAACTAAATATGTTGATTTTGTGTTTAGCTATTTATTGTTTTGGTAAGTTCTAAGGAGATATTTTGAATTTAGAATATTGTGAGATTTTGTGCTTTTAACTTGATGTTTTAGTTTATATTTTGTTGTTAGAAAATTGGTGTAAAATTAAATAAATGGGAGAAAACAGAAAGTATCTATAGGGTTGAACTTTTTTCTTTATAAGGTTACGAATATTAATTCAACTTTTGAAAGTTCAAGAATATCTTTTAAATGAGTATTAACAGTTTGTATTCATACATACTAGTAGTAATGATATTTTCTATTTTTTTAAAAAAGTTTTAAGGATTTTTTTTAAAATTTTTTAAAGTTCAGAAGTATTTTTGAAACAAAATATTAACTGTTTCTATCCAAAACTATCTAAAAGAGTAGTTTTGAACTTTGTTAGTAAGTTTAAGGGTAGTTTTGAAAATTTTAAAAGTTTAAGAATATTTTGATATAAAGTACAAAGTTTAAGAATATTCTGTAGTTTTGAGGAATGAGGAAGTCTGAAATTTTAAATTTAAAATGTTCAACTTCATTCCGATAAAGAACGAGAGGAATGAGTGTGAAGCGAGATGAACAAACGAGAAAATGGGATGCACACACGTCTTCAAACATTTTGAGGACTAAACAAACATTTCACACACGACCGACGTTATTGAAGGCCAAAATTCGAATGTTTTTGAAAGATTGGCCAAATTTTAAATAGGCTAAATCAACTTCAAACTAAGAGATAACTAAATTTGAGATTTATTAAAAATAAAAAATTGAAAAAAACTTCAAAATATAGTATCGGAAAATGGTATTTTAATCATTATCTCTCTAGTTTTTGTTCTTAATTGTTATTAGTACGTAAAATTTAGAAACTTCCAAAGTGAATGGAGGGTTTGTACCCAAGAAAGAGCCAACTGTACTACACACGTCAAAAGCCAAGCCGACGAATTGACGTAAATAAAAGTCAACATTACGAACGTCATTGATTGGGCCTCACACCGGACAATCGTCTGCTATACAGTAGCAGATTACTTTAATCTGATTGGCTGATCGGTCTTTTGAAATTGACATCTAGTTGGCTAAGTGTCAGCATACGATGGTTAATTTTGATTGGTTGAGCTAACGGTGGGACCCACTTCTCTTTAGAGCATTGATTCGATGGGGTCCCCTCACCAGAATTACTGTGGAATCTCACTTGTTTTTTTTAGGTTAAATTATCAATTTACTTCTTTCCAGTTAGAGAGAGCTGTTTAATAACGATTTTTTTAAAAAGGAATTTATGCGTTTTCATGATTTTTTTACTTTTTTTTTTCTCTCCTAAAAATTGATTTGAATTCAAGTGGAATTCTAAAAACAAAAACAAAATTTCAAAATTTTATCATTTTCTAGATTACAATATTTATCTTAGATTTTGAATTTTTTAAGTGCGTAAAAAAAAAAAAAATACATATATTTAAATGTAGTGCTTAAAGATAAACTTTAAAAAATAGAACAATTATATTAAACGAGCATACAAATCTTAGTTTTTTAAAATAAGCTTTTGTTTTTATATATTTGTTAGTTTTGAACAAATACAAGTTTTTATTCCATTGTAGGCTTCATAAACATGAAACATAATTTCCCTAAAACTTGATTTTACTTAAAAGAAAGAAAAATGGACCATAAGACAATAAAATAAAAGTTTGTTTATATTCTTGAAGATGTTATAAGGGACAGAAATTATGGCATCCCATTGAAAATGGTGGGTTCTCAAAAAACTATATTAGTTAAGTTGTAAGATTTAAATTTGAAATGATCTTGAAATATATTAATTAATAATAATCTTTCTTTTGAGGATGTGATTATGCATGTTATATAGCAGAAGAATAATGAATAGATAATATAAGCTTGAGGGGGAGATTCCAAACCAAAGAGATTTGATAACAACACTGCATTCCACACTCATCTTCCCCCATTCCTCTTAATGTTCCAAACATTCCTGGTTTCCAGCCTCAGCAAAGGTTATATGTTCTCTCAGGTTCACCAACTTCCGTTTTCCCCTCAGCCTCAACAAAAACCAAATGGTTTAATCGAACCATTATGAGCTGGCTCCATTCTGCTAGTATAATGGGCATTTGTTCGCAACTTTAGCGACATCAAGAAGCATGGTCTCTCTGTTTCATAGTATCTCCCTTAGATCAAAGACGTTATTGACAAGTTTTCTGACCATTGGTGAATCATTGTTTTATCGTCATCATCTTGCTTACATTCTCGAAGGTTTGGGAATCAAATGCAATGGCAATACCACTCTTAGATCTCGCTACTTCTATTCCTAGAAAGTATTTCAAACTTCCCAAATCTTAATTGATTTCAAATTCTATTGCAAGCATCTTTTTTAGATCAAATATCTCCTCTAGATTATCTCTTGTAATGATAATATCATCTACATATACAATAAGAACTGCAATTTTATGATTTGAAGATGCAAATTTGTCAAACCATAACTTTTGTAAATTTATCAAACCAAGCACAAGGAGATTATTTTAATCTTTATAATAACTTTTTTAACTTACATATCAAGTTTCTATTACACTTATTTTCCATTCCAGTAAGAAACTGCATGTAAATTTCTTCTTCAAGATCACTATTTAAGAATGCATTCTTAACATCAAGTTGATAAAGAGCCCAATCTAGATTTACAGTTAAATATGAAAGGACACGTATAGTGTTCAATTTTGCAATCAGAAAAAAATAATCTCTTAGTAATCTATACCATATGACTCGGTGAAACCCTTAGCAACAAATCTTGTTTTAAATATTTCAATATTGTCATTTGACTTGGACTTACTTGTACTTAACCGTGAAGTAAAAGTCCATATTTCATTACTTTCAAGAGCTTTAATTTCTTCATCCACAACTTTTTCCACTTAGGTTCTTTTAGTGCATCTTGTATAATCTACGGGAGCTGAATGTTGTCTAACTTAGTTAGAAAGGCTTGATTAGATGGATGCTACTTCTCATATGCCACATATTTTTCAATGGAATGTGATAGCTCCCCAAATGAGTTGTCTTTCTTGACCTAAATTGGGTTAATTCTTATGTATTTAATGTTTAAATGAGTTCTTAAATAGAAAATAGAGCAAAGGAAGCCTGGGGACCCTTTGGAAGCAAAATCGGCTTAAACGGGGAAGATAAGAGTCAAGTGAGGCATTCAAGAGGAAAAGAATGTCAAATGACAAATATGTCCCTTTGAAGTCCTAGCGCCACATCAATGTGTGATGCTGAAGATAGAAGCATGGCATTGCAGTAGCGCCTCGATGCTGATATACACCTAAAATATACATTATTTGCCCTTAATTTTAGATAGTTTTTATATGATTTTAGTAGATCGATGTTGTTTGCTAGTAATTTTTTTGGTTACGTTCGAGATGGAGATTCAATGTCAAAATGAGCTAAAAATGACCTGAATATGGCCAAAGAGGTCAAAACCGAGCCAAGTATCAAAAAGACAGAAGAAAAAAAAGGAGAAAAAGACCAAGGAACTGAAAATAAAGCAGCATCACAATGCATGTACGACATTGCCTCAATGCCAAAACCCAAGAGGTAGAGAAACTTAATATTGTGTAGCGTCTGCCCAACGCCTAGGCGCGGAGGTAGTAGCGTCGTGCGGCACTAGGCAATTAATTAAGGAAAATTGGTCAATGTTGGAAATATTTTCTCTTTTTAAGTTCTAGAGTTTTGCTCAACCAAAGTCATTCATTACACCACGGAATTTTGGAGCTTTAGAGAGTGTTTTAGCATAGATTTAGAAGGAGATACTTAGAAGTTTGTTTGGAGGTCATTAAAGATACCGAGGTGTGAATCAAGACAAGATTGATAGATTTCAATGACGAAGATTGCTTCGAGAGTAGTTTTTCTTCGTTCTTTTTATTATTATTAATTTTTACTATTTATGGTTGTTGCAATGTATGAAAATATGGATGTAGCAATGATGGATGGCTAAACGTTTTAGTTTTAGGGTGTTGATGAACTTTTTTATGAATTTAAGATAATTACATAAGTATTTTTTTTTATGGATGTTGTGTTCTTAATTGTTTTTCAGTATTATTGTGCTTGTTACATTGATTGATCATAAATGTATGTTAAGTAAGTATACTATTACTTGACGCATGTCCTTGTGCTCACATCAAGTGCTGCCTATTAGCTGCACCTTTTCCCTTATTTTCTGATTTTTTTTTTCTTTCTTTCCATTTCTCCTTTTGTATTTTTTACTTATAATTTGTAAACTTGAGTACTCCAAAATTTGATGTGGTAAATAAAAATAATCTTTTCAATTTTTAAATAAAATATACACTTATTTTCCACACTAAAAGAATTCTGAATTCTTATGAAAAAATATATATATTTTTTTTATAAAAGTTATCACTAGTTAATCAACAAGATTTTTAATTTTCAAAGTAAATAAATTAAATAAAATAAAATAAACCAGATTTTAATTTTTGTAGTGAATTTGAATTTATCATACAAAGATGATTAAGATACTATTTTAACATATGCATTTTGTTTTTGTTCAATACACTTTAAAATATTTAAATTCAACTTTTGTAATTTATGACAACTCTTCAAATTAGACCTTGTTATGAATTTGAAAACTAAAAATATTCGACATTTGAAATTACATTAACTATAATATATTACATTTTTAAATTAGACCTTGTTTTTTATAATATATGTATAATATATTATACATATTTATAATATTACAAATATTTTTAAATTGCCAACTTATTTTAGAAAATCAATTTCATGAAAAGAATTTTAACTCAATTTTAGAAAAGATTTAATATGGATTTCAAGTTGTATTTTTAGGTATATTTTTTAGTTTATTCAATTATACTTTATTTTTAGAAAGTGAATATAAAATTATGTCTATATAAATTTGTTTTTTATGTGTGTGTATATATATATATATTGAAAATATGTATGGTGGAAAATTGAACCTCTAAAGTCGATAATACAAGCATCATATTAGTTAAGTATTGCATGCATCTAAAATTAGGGGTGTTCAAAAAACTCGGTAACCCGACCAACCCGGACTACCCAACCCAAACCGCAAAGGTTGGGTTAGGTTAGATTTTATTTTGGGTTGGGATGGGTTAAAAATGTTAAAAAATATTAAATTCGGGTTGGGTCTTGGGTTACCCCATTTCAGGGTCGGATCGACCCGACCCGACCCATATATATATATATATAAAAGTTAAAACTTATAACTTAAAAACAGTCAAATTAAAAAAAAAAAAAAAAAAAAAAAAACAGAACTAGTGACCCAACCTGGTCCAACCCGAAAATTTTGGGTTGTGTTGACCCTCCAAAAAAGAAATAATAGGGTTCATTATTAGCCAACTCGAATTTTTGGATTGATCCACAAAAATCTTCCAATCCGACCCAATCCGGACTATGTACACCCCTATCTAAAATTACATTATAAGAATTTGTGCCCCAACCTAAAATCATGGATCGGCCACAGGTAATAATATAAATCATTGTCCAACATTGTATTCCTGCCATTTTTTTTTCTGCAGTCATCATTCTTTAATTGATATTGAAGATCGAATTTGTCGTAGTGTAATTTCATTCCACATATGTTTGAATCACAATATCTAGTACTTTAGCAACCAAATGTATAAATTCAATTAAATTTCTCCCTTGACAAAGTTTTAAATTTTCCAAATCTCAAAATATAATGAAATTGTAGTTCAAGGTGATGAAAATATAAATAAATGAAAAATTAAGTAAAACCTAAAAAAATGTGCATGTGAAGAAGACCACATTAAGGTTGAGTTCCATATCATTTTTTGGCTGTAAGTCAATGTGATGATATGTTTGGACTTCAAAGTTCTCTCCTTATCCATTTCCTCTTTTCCAATAGAGATACTTTTGTCACTACTCCTTTTCAAGTTCTAGCGATTGTCTCACTGAATATATCTATCCCATCAAGTTTAATTCTATGTGTGATCTGTTATTATTATTAGGCTATATTTATCAAATTGTAATGAAAATTGGTGTAATTGTAATGAAATTTAATTGAGGGACCAATCATAGTGAGCCTAAATCACAATCGTAATTAGATTGTTTTTAATCACATTTACTTAGAATAACGAAGCTATCACATTTACTTTTACCGTTAACGATAACGGTAAGGGTAACGTTATAAGAAATATTACTTATAATAGCATTAAAAAAACACTATTGTAGACTTTCTATAGCATTTTCAAAATGCTATCGTAGCCCACGTTATTGAAAGTCCATGACTTCCACTACAAGAAAACCATCTTTCTTGACATTTGCAGTTTTAAATATTTGACCTTTTTATGAAAAAAGTCAAGAAATAGGTGATTTTAAAGAAAAAAAAGAGTCAAGAATTGATTTTAAAAAGCCGGGGTTGTATGTTTTTCTTGGAAAATACAATACTTGACGTTTTAAAAATGTCAAGTTCAATCAATGGATTCTTGATGTTTTAACAACGTCAAGAATTGTAGAATATACAGGGTAGTGTTGCAACGATAAAAAGTAGCATTGCAACGCTACGGGTTTTGACAGGAAAATTGCGCGCTCTTCAACAGTGTTGCAACACTCTTTTAGTAGCGTTGTAACACTATTAGACAGATTTAAAAGAAATTCCAGTAGATTTAGTCGATTTTATTCGTAATACACTCTAAATCTTCTTGGTTTTTCACTTCCTTTTGATGCATTTTTGTTATTTCAACAATCTTGAAGAGATTATTTATTGAAGTAAGTAGATTTGAGGCATGAACTTTCAAAGTTAGGGCCTAATCTTGATTTTCTTGTTTAGATTGGGTTTAATTCTTGATTTTCTTGGTTTGATTAAGCTTAATCTTGATTTTATTGTTTAGATTAGGCTTAATCTTGTTTAGATTAGGTTTAATTCTTTTCTTGGTTTGAGGCATGAAGTTTCAAAGTTAGGGCTTGATTTGTTTGGTTTGAGACTTGAACTTTCAAAGTTAGGGTTTAATCTCTCACGTATGTTCTTGAATCTCATAATAAACTCTTGTTTCATATTGTTCTTGAATGAGATTGAATTTTAGAGAACTTGCCAAAGTTGGGATTGCCACTTTAATTCAATACTTTGCCAAAGTAAGGACTTTAATTTTAGAGAACATGCAAGAACTTGCCACTTTTCTTTAATTAAATGCTTGCCAAAGTTAGATATGTCAATGTGTCTAATTTGTTAGGGCTTTATGAACTAAGTAATGCTTTGCCAAACTTGGGTTCAATTTTTAGTTATTGGAATTAATATATGTTTAGCACATTAGAGCATGTGAACACCTTGGATTCAATTTTTAGGTTCGATTACACCTTGGATTCACTTTTTCTAGATGTGTTTGTCTTTGTTCTCTGATTTGTCTTACTTTCTTGAGGTTGGAATGTTGTGGAGCTAGAAATGACAAGTTGTATGTATTGGGAACTTGTTTATTTTCTACAACTTGTTTTCTGAAGTTGATCATTGTTTATCATCTTTTCTTACTAAATTTACAATCATGGATAAATCATGGATGCACAAGAGTAGGTTATCCAAAGATTATGAATTAGGTGTGAAAAACTTCATAAAACTTGGATTTTCTAATGCCAATAACTCCTATATTCGTTGTCTTTGTTTGAAATGTGGGAATTGTGAAAAACATTGTAGCAAGGATATTAGAGATCATTTATATGTCAATGAGATTGATGAAAGTTACAAATTTTGGTTTTGGCATGGGGAAAAACTTCATAACCCATCATTTTGTGGAGAATCTTCTAAGTTTGACATCCATATGTATGAAGAGACTAATGTTGGAAGTTTAAAAGAAATGGTTGAAGCTGCTCACGAGGAATATTCAAGAGATTCGAATGGATTTGAGAAGTTGCTTGATGATGCTGAAAAACCATTATACGAAGGGTGCAAAAAATATACTAAGTTATCTACATTAGTCAAATTGTATAATTTTAAAAGTTAGATATGGATGAAGTGATACTAGTTTTTCAGAACTACTCAAAACCTTAAAGGAAATTTTGCCCACTAGCAATGAGCTCCCAAATTCAATGTATGAAGCAAATAAAACTTTAGGTGCACTAGGAATAGAATATGAGAAGATTCATGCATGCCCTAATGATTGTTGTTTGTATAGAAAATAATATGCAGATGCAATTGAATGTCCTAAATGTGGTGAATCAAGGTGGAAAAACGGGAAGGATACAAAATGTGGGAAAAAAAACAAATAAAATCAATTAAGTTCATCAAATGTCTAATTTTTCTGCTTTATATACCTTTGTTGCTATGATTTTGCTGCATTAGGAGAAATCTTCCATGGAAATGACTAAGAAAAAAGAAGTTAGTGACTCAACACCAATAGTTTTGGATTGGTACATGTGTGGGTAGATAGATGGTTTTGATAGAAGTTTTGGAAATGTATTTTTAAAACTATTCATATTGGGTTGACTGTTAGAATTATGTTCTTTATATTGTTTTGGAAGTGTCCATATGGGTTGACTGTTAGAATTATGTTCCTTAGGTTGTATTATTGACAATGTTAAAGAAGTTAAGTTCTTATAAAGAGATATTGGTGATTTTTTTGTTGATATATAAGTTTGTCAATGCGTGTATATTGTTTATTTGATTGATGATGTATATCATATATATACCAAATATAGTTGTTGGATCAAAATACAGGAGCAATTATAGGTAAAAACGTCAACATTGTAGATTTTTCTATAAAAAATCACAAGCAAATTTCTTGACTTTTTTTTCTTGTCAAGAACACCCATATTCTTGACATTTCAAACATGTAAGTGTCTGTGTTTCTTGACATTTTTTAAATGTCAAGTTCAAAAAATTTCTTGACATTTTTTTAATTGTCAAGAATGTCCATATTCTTGACATTTCAAACATGTCAAGTGTCTGTGCTTCTCGATATTTTTTAAATGTCAAGTGTCACTTTTCTTGACGTTTTTAAAACGTCAAGAAAATCAACATTCTTGACACTGGCTTCCTTGACGTTTCAAAAAAGGTCAAGAAAAGTCATTTTTGACATTTAAAAAACGTTTAGAAATACTATTTTTGTAGCAGTGTTTCCATAGCATTTTTTAAACCCTATAAAAAATGCTATAAAAAAGTTCATTTTGGTAGCACATATATAATGCTATAAAACTTTTCATAGCGTAAAAAAAAACGCTATCAAAACATTTTGATAGTGTTTTTTTATAGTGTTAGAAAAGTGCTATCAAAATGTTTCAATAGCAGTTGTTCAATGCTTAAAAAAACGTTATTGAAACGTTTTTATAGCATTTTTTCAATGCGATAAAAAACACTATCAAAATATTTCAATAGCGTTTTTAATAACATTATAAAAACGCTATAAAAAAGTTTTCATAACGTTTTATAAATGTTGTCGTAGCCGATGTTATTAAAAGTCCTAGACTTTTCATAGCGGTTTTGTACAACTATTAATATCGCTATAGAAAGTTGACATATGATAGTTTTAATTCAATGTTATGGAAAAAGTACCATCAAAAGTTTTCATAGCAATAAAAAGATGTTATAAAAGACGTTCTATAGTGAGTTTAGACGCACTATCGAATGTCCCTTATTTTTATTAGCATTTTTTCATTGTAATGGAAAAAAGTTATAAATACCCCATCTTCATATATGAATTTTAATGTTAATGAACTTTCTAAAGCATTTTATGTAGTAGTAAACACAATGCAATAATGGATCTTTAATAGCACTTGTTAAAAACATTTTTTAGATTTTACAATTTGTTTCGCAAATATTATTTTAGAACTAATTATAAACATATATTTATAGAAGTCGCTTGCCCATATTATTGCCTAGATGAAGAAAGATGTAATTCATATTTCATCCAAATCTACAATCATAATTATAACCAAAATCTTCAAATTTATAGCATACAAAAGAAATAAAACACTATATACATCCCAAAGGTTTGATATAGTCATCAAAAGTATGTTCCAACAAAGATCTTACCTAATAGAACAAATTGTAAATTTTTAATCAAAATAAAATGAAACATATATAATCCCAAAAAGTTGATACAATAAAAAAAGATGTTTAGGCTATAACGATACCCAAATTCTCCCAGAAAAAATATGTAACTCGATGTTTGTCGTCATATCAACCACTTAATAAAAAAAAAACAAAATAGCTTTCAGAAATTATCATGATCTAACTCTAACAATAGATTAACTAATAAACTAAATAAATACTTAATTCACAAAGTAGTAAATAAATTTTTTTACATAGTTTGATTTAATCCATTGGCCATACAACAGTACATATATGTCTCGTACATGGCCATGATTGGGACTGAAAACTCTACTAATTGCATCATCAATTATACTACCCGAAGGAGACGTTCCCACGCGATTTTGTTCAATACGCCCCTAACAAAAAATCATAGTAAAACCATTCAAATGTCAAGAAGCCAAAAAGCCCTTTGGGGAGGGGTGGGGATGTCTTATAACCAACACAAATTCACAATATTTAGAAACTCCTAAAATCACTTAAATAAAACCAACCCATCAAAGCATTGAACATTAAAAAAAAAAAAAACCATTTAGGGGAGATGTCTTATAACCAACAAAAATTCAAAACATTTAGAAACTCTTCAACTAAATCACTACTCAAATGCCAACAAGCCAACAAGAGATCACTTAAATAAAACCCAATAAAGCATTGAATATCAAAAAAGAAAGAAAGAAACCAAAGGTAAAAAAATAAAACAACGATCAACGACGTCATTGAGACTTCGATTCAATAAAATATCAAGAAAAGAATTTGCTCTCCTTTAATTGTGTTTCTTCTGAAAATGAAACCTAACAAACAATTAGATTTAACCCAAATGAAAAGAAGAAATCAAGAAAAAATCAACCTAAGTATTATCACCCAAGACATTTGTATTGTGTATCTCGCTTACCATTAGATACAAACTAAATGTACATTTAATCAATGTTTAAAACAACGAAAGAAAGCCATGAATAAACCACCTAAAATGTTCTTTAAAATAAACTTAGTGTCATTTTGACCACGAAAGTACCTAAATGACACACAGATACACAACTCTTCTGAGGCGAAACCAAAACCTTCCAAACAAAACTATGAAATGACCAAAATTTCAAGAGCATAACTGTGCACTTCAAGTAAGTTGACACCAATTTCATTCACAAACTAATCCACCTATTGTTTACACAACAATACCCAATCTTTAGATAAGTTCCCGTTCATTTCATTCTCACTCCACCCAACAAAAAAAGAACATAATAACCTCTCTAATTTCTAAGATGTCAATAGCATAAAAAAAACACAAGCTTTTTATGTACGAATGAAACATAAATCAAAAGGCAACATAATAATATCCAATGAAGTATAAGAGTTCAATTGCATGCAACTTTCTTCACTAACTATAAGCACAGAAAGGCAGAGAGCTATACCTATATATCCCTGATCAAAAGGCATGATTCATTTGATTTTCTTCACGAGATGCTTTTTGGGAGAATGATGAAGGCACTTTAAAAGACTTTAACAAAAGGAAACTACATTTCAGAAGAAAATCTTATTCCAAAAAAACTCAACCAAAGAATATTGTCCGACCTGCTTGTAGATGGTGTACACGCATGCACCTTTAAGAACAAGACCGGGCTAAGCTTAATGTTGTTGGCTTTACCGAATTTGTTGATGCACAAAACACATAAATTATACCATCCATCAATGGAAGGGCTGCTCCATTTGATAACAACATCAGTTATATGATGACAATTTACACAAAGCTTTGGGAAGCAAAAAACAAAATGGATTCACCACTTTTGACAAATCAACTATAGAATTGCAGAAATCCAGTTAACAAAATCTCATGACTGATCAAACTCAATTCAATCGTTTCAAAACATAAAACCAATAAAATGAATGAATGAATGAATAAAACAGGATGTAGGATTTCAGCAAGCGATATTTAAGATGAAATCATGAAGCGACTACTGTTATCCATAGATATTCCAAGTCAATAGAGTAAAAAAAGATCAATAAAAACAACATATTTTTGATAAACCACCAGAAAATAATGCAAAAGAGAAGTCTGCTCTCTTGTTTATCAACTGAAGTTTCAAAAGCCTTCATCTAGTAGTTTTGTAGCTGGGATTTGTGTAATTTTCATACATAAACTATAATAAAATTCATATAATTGGTTGACTGTTGGAAAGCACAAGAAAATCAAACAATAGATTGCAACACAAATGGCCACAAAATTTGCAATATAATGACACAAAAATGGCAATCACCATTAACAAAAGTTGAGAGTCCAAAACTTAAAGCAAAGAGAGAAACTATGCATAAAGCTGTAATTTTAAGTCCTTAGCTCATTTTTGTAAATTATGATAAGTGACCGAAGAGCAATATCAAAGGGAGAAGCTTGTTCACCATTGATGCACATTATAACTCTTCATTTTATTTGCTCGAATTTATGCAGATGCAATATTATTACCAAAAGAAAAACTCCACAACTTTCAGCAAGGAAACTGAATTGAACTCTCTTTATCTATCTAATGGAAAATTTTGTAAATCCAAAAACGTTTCTGACCCCTACCAACTATGGGTAATTTAATTTGAGATTATTTGAGTTGTGGGTTGAGGTCGAAAGTCGTTAATAAGCCAAAATGCGTTGCCGCTGCGATTCAAGGGGTGTTTGTCACATATTTACTTATAAGGTGTGTTGATACAACACGTCAAACTAAACAAGCTGTCGTTCATTGCTGCTTATGGTTGCTGTCGTATGGGTTTCATTGTAGAGAACAGAGCCTATAGTCGTCGATTGGTTATTGCGATGTTGCAGGTTACTCGCATCTCCGTAGGTTTAGAAGAAAATATCGAGTTTGTGGGTCATCGAGAGAGGGATAACACGACGAACGTTGTATTTGAAGGGAGAAGCATCATGGGCGTTGTATACCAGGTGTCGAAGATAACAAATTCAAAGAGGGGTTGAATGCAGGATGTAATGGAGAGGAAGATAAAAGGAAAAAGAAAGGGAAATTAAGGCTTCGCAAAAATATAAGTTAGAACTGAAGGTTGGAGATAGGAGATTTTGACAACAGAAAAAAATTGACAAATGATGGAAGTGGGCAAAACTGAAGGAATTCTTTTTCAGCAAAATTTTAAGTTGGCGCAAATTTGTCTGCCAATTTTTTTTTACTTCCACCTTCTGTTTTTCATAACGTTTGTACAAAGTGCTATAAATAAAAGCTATTATATCTCTAATTTGTTGTGTAAAGTTAGCCGTAAATGTGACATATTCATAATTCTCATACGATTACAGTAATGATAACAATAACAGTAAAGGTAGTGAATCCCACGTAATTTTCAAGCACAATCAAATTTAATACTCTTCGTTTTTAAATTAGATTGTGTGTTTGATTACAAATTTGCAGGTGACCCCACAGTTCATCATGATTATAGAACATAAGTAAACAACAACAAATGTTATCAACTGGAGCCCACTTCTTACATTTTCATTGATGGACTACTTTTTACCTAAAGTAAGCATGATCTTAGTGTTTAAGGATAGAAGAAAAGGCAACCACTTATTTTTAAAATATGCATGTAACGATAAACAACAAAACAAAGAGAACACAAATAAAAACAAGATAGAAAATTATAATAAACACAGGATCAAGTACTTCAATCGTGTTCTATTCATAGAATTGAAAACATAACAAATAATTACAGAATAAAATAAAAACTAATCACTAATACACTAACTATATTACTTAGCACACTAACTTCTTCCATTAACCTTAAAATTCTTCTTCATTGTTATATCATCTCCCTCCTATTTAGAAGGCATTACCCTGATCGAAGTTAGTAATATATATAAAAAAATAATAAAAAAAATTAATTATGTAACCATTTTGTTTTTTATTGTTAAGTAACCATTTCGTTTTTTTTTTTATTATTTTTGACTTATTCATGTACTTCTTCTAAACTCGAACATTACAAACGAGATCTTAGTTACTTGTAAATTAAGTTTATACTAATGCCTAACAATTTTAACATCAAAAGAGATAAAAGTAAAAAACTCTTTAATTCTAGTATTATTTAATGAGTTTTTTTTTTCTTTTATCGGAAAGAGATTTTCTTAGAGAGTTGTATTCTCTAAAGAACAATACTTGGGTGCATCACAAAATTCACCTAACATTGCAGGAGTTTGAACATAAGGTCTTCTGAAAAAACTTGTTCAGATATCATCTTAAATCACTAATTGACACAAAAGCTTAAGCTGATGGATGAAAGTAAATTTAATATTATATCATTTAACATAAAGATCATCATAAATATCCTCTATTACATTACACAGTATTTTGATTTATTGGAAAACTTTCAATTTACATTTCTAAATTTTGAGGTTGTATCAATTTGTACCATCCATTAGGTTTTATTGGGATGAACATCACGTGAGACTTATAATTTAGTCATTTAAATCTCTATATTTAATAAGTGAAATCAATTTAGATTCTTATTTAATATTTCCTTTGAGGTCCACACATCAATTCAATTGTCCATTTTACTTTTTTGATATTTGAAGAAGTCTATACGTATGTAAGAATTAAATGCATGGACTATCTTCAAGTGTAATCTTAAAAATGGTTTAGATTTATTCACTTATAATAATTTAGAAGTTTTGTAGTTTAGAGGTCATTTGTCATGCAAACCACAGATGTCACACAAGATGTCTTAGCGAAGTAAAAAAAACAACAGGGTAACGCACAGTAAAATAAGAATGAATGCACTGGAGTTGGTAACCCAGTTTGGTGATAAATCACCTATGTCTGAGGGGTAATGTGCACGGAAAAGACAAATCACTGATAGAAAAAATTCAAGTGATTAAAACATTGTACTTATCTGTAAATAAATCACACATAGAACCAAACTCATTTTATCACCTAGGCTCACCCTAAATATGAGACTTCTTCTCACTCGAACTCAGGCTCTCTCCTAAGTTTTTGAATATTAGTGATCCAACACTAAAGCTCCCTCTTAAGTGTGCGAGACTCCCTCTCACTATGTAGATATCTTTCCTCCTTCTTGTGAAGACCCTTCACGTGAGCACTTAGGACTCCCCTAAGTCTTAACCTTCTCGATGGATGATACCTTAGGATCCTTCTAAAGTCAAGAATCCTTCTGTATCAACTTTTTCTTAGGCTCTCCTAAGATCAAATAATGCTTCTCAAGATCGATACATTCACAACATAAACAACTTGGAGAAAACACCACCACAAGATCAGTATAGTTCTTCCTTTCTTTGGATACATAACACACATGGCTCAATCTGTCAAAAAGATCTATCAATACTACATGTGGCTGAAGAAATCGAATTGCTTGTGGAAGTTTGTGAACGTGTGCAATTAAATTTCAATTTTGAAAAACACAACATAAAGGGAAGTGTTGGGATTGATGTCCTAATTCTCTTGGAGTTTCGTTGTTTGTAATTATACACATTGTTTATGAATAAAATAATTGTTATTTCATTCTAGCATTTACTCATATCCAATAAACAAAGCTCCATGATTATCTTATGTAAACTTAAACATGTATATGAGATATACAAATGGATCATGCCTTAAGTGATAACCTAAATAGGTCAATAGTATAAGGATTAAGGTGGGATACCTGATTCTGGTGACACTACGAATACAGCCCGCTTTGTAGCGGTTGTAAATGTTGTAAACTACTACAGATGGTAGATCCTGACCATTCATATGGAGACATGCGAGCGAGGGTGTCCTATCCAAAGAGTTTGTATAAGATCAGACTACGAGATGACTAGACTCTGTATATAACGCAGTTGATACTAGAGACTTACATCTCACCTAAACGACCATAGGTGAGACCTCAATCCTGGGTGTTTTGGGAACTCCTGCCTTTGAGGGCAGTCCTTTGATTAGTATGAGTGAGAGTGGCCAGATTGTCAACTCAATATGCCTACCTTTTTGGGGACTTATCTGATTTAGGAGCTGGGAACTCAATCCACAAGATAGAATTCACTCATTCTCCGAAGCAGGGGTAAGTAGATAGATTGCTCCCTTACGGGCTGATTTTGGGGCTTGAACATAGTGGCCACAGCTTCCCTTTGAAAGAGAAGACTCAGTCATAGTAGAACTATGACTTATGTTCATTAGAGGGATCAGTGGTACTTAAGAAGACAGATGTAACTACATGAGCATAACGGTTTAATTGCCCAGCTGTACTTACGAGCGATCTGTGAAGGGTTGTCGCACTGCTGATTGGTTAAGATGAACACATAATATATCTGTATAAAGAGAGTTCAACTGTCGTTCTTTAGTGGAGTGTGTGGCAGTTAACGGATGGTGGATCCCATAACTAAAGAGTTTAGTCAGTTATTCACGTACTGTTAGAACTTCAAGCTACAAGTCCATAAATCCCATTGGTAGCTCAATGGATTCAAGCCGAGAATCAGTTCTTGGTGTTGATTTGAAATGTTCAAATTGACAAGAGGTAATTCGATTATGTATGATATGATCGGTATGATGTATGAGATACATCTAATGGAGGATTAATGTAAATGAGATTTACATTAAGAGACATGGAATAAAAAAAGAGCATGGTTTGTATGTTTCATTAGATGAAATATTAAAACTATAGGTTATAACAATAGTATGATGAGTTTGTTATCATTTATAATTATAATAATATTAATTATTTGATAATTATCTCCTTTTCTCTAATAACCAATTGAGTTGGAGGTTATTGGTGGTTTCATGGTAACCATGAGATAAAAGGAAAAATATTTTCCTAATTTTAGGCAGATTTGCAAAGTTGTTAATTTGAGATTTCCAATCTCGAAAATTACTCACGAATAGTTGTCAAGTAAATCAGATTTACTAAACGACAGCTTGGAGTAGCTAGACGATCGTGGATTGTTCTTACACGATAGACACCCAGCTAGACGATTGCATAGCTTTTACTAAACGATTGGGCATCGACCTATACGATAGGTTGGTTCATCTCCCACTTGCTCAATCGTTTACACGATTGTTCTTCCTCTAGTTTTTTTGCCTCTAACCAAGTCCACACAGTGCCCACCCTCTGGATTCTCACACCAAAAATATCGAGGTAACTTTTTTGGTGGTGTCATACTCAACTCGACACAGTCGAGGTTCTGTGGAGGTCGTTCGTGTTGTTCGAGATGTTAATGACCTTGGCAATCGCTTAGTTCGAGTTTGCTGTGATCGTGTAGTGTAGCAATCGTGTTAGACGAACGTTCATGTGTTGCTGTGTTACTGTGATCGAGCGTTCGTGATCAAGGAACTTGAAGATGAGTCTTCAAAGGTTTGTTAATTCCTTCCTTTGATCATGTAGTAAAGCTTGTTGTAATTTCTATTTTATGTATAACCGTATGTTTCCGTTTATGATTGTAAATGTAATGTTCATATATGACTGAAATTTGGAAAGATTCTTCCGCTGCTCATGGAAATCCTCGTGTCCAATTTCCTTCAATTGGTATCAGAGCCAGGTTGTTTTGATATTCCAAATTTCAATTCTCTTTTGAACTTCTTTTATAGTCTTGGTTGGTTTTCTACATTTGTGTTTAATTGTTAAATGCTTATGTGGATGACGTTGATGGATATTTACGGGTTTAATTGCCTCTGTTTAAAGCTTTTTTTAAATTACAAAGTGTTAATTTGTAAGGGCCCCTATGTTTCAAAGAGTTTGAGTTAGTCGAGTAGTTCGTGATGAAGTTTCGAAGCAAGGAGATGCAGTTCTCAATGAAGAAGAGACCAAGAGTTGGTCGTATCGTGTAGCCTCAGGTAAATAATCGTTGGGATTTATCTAAACGATCGTGTAGATTTTTCTATACGATCGTGTAGTATTTACTAGACGATCGTTTAGCTAATGCTAAAGGATGAGGTAAATCTTTTACTCTATTGCGTAGTGTTGGTTGCCCGATCACGTAGACGCTGGAGGTAAACGATCGTAGTGGGAGCATATGATGCTCATTTTTTAGTTGAAGGCGCGCGTTAAACGATCATGTAGTTAGCATGCCTCATCGCATAGTTACTATCTATATGATCATACGGTATATGATACGAAGGCGCTCATTCAGCGATCGTTTTGACGATGGTGTTTTTCCGCATCGTAATCATTTAGACGATCGCGTAAGACTTGCGTTGTGTAGAGCGCGCTAGACGATCGCGTACCTCGTACTTCATCGCTTAGTAAAAGGTACACGATCATTGCTAGACAATCGCTTAGCTCTGGGAGCGTTGGTAAACGATAGAGTAAAGCGTTTGTTCTTTCGTGTAGACAATCGCGGGCAGTTTGGTGCACGATGGTTGGAGACGCGTTGCTTCGCCCGAATAGTTCAAGACCCGGTTCGCCTGTTTGAACTGAAGACTCCTTGTTTTTTAATAGTTAGCTTTAGTTTTGGGAATTTGAGGCAATTTTATCAGTATATCAAAATTTTTTTTATTATACATGTGATGTGTGGTATTTATGTGGTAAAATGTTTGACATATAGTTTGAAACCCACTTTAGGTTGTGCAATTATTCATGCATCATGTACTATAAGTATTATAATCTTGCATGAAGAAATTACATGAAAGCATGCACATGCATCATGAAATATAAGAGTTATATTTTGTATGCGATGAGCATTATCATGCATCCTCTTTTTATTATAAGTGTTATAGTCTAAGGGTGAATGGAAGCATGTTGTGCTTGTTTCGTTTTTTTTTTTTTTTTTTTTTTTTTTTTTTTTTTTTTTTTTTTTGTATCAGCGTTATATAAAAGAAGTAGCAATGAATGAACAATGCATTTAGTGTAACACTTAGACTATTTATAGAAGTTATGAATGTCTTGCATGTGTTAGCTTTGCATTATGGTTTTGGTTATTTCCGTTTATAAGCGTTATAAAGGAAATTAGAACTAAAATCGATAAGAAAGAGTTGCATGCAGACTTAAGGTGAACTCAAGTGTTTTAAAAGGGTTTTAAAATTTGAATTGAGATATACCTAAGTTCAAATGGTTCTAAAGAGTTTAGTAACCTAGATTAAGCTTTTTAAAATCGATTTAATAGGATTAAATTGATTGGCATAAAAGATTAAATTTGTTTTAAATCTATCTATAAGGGGCCTTTTGTCTAAGGCGGGTTCTGTCAAGGTTGGGGTTCTTGAGCTGACGAAAATGGAACACCCCTACATAGAAACCTACCTGGAAAGGTGAATTAGATAGATTTTCTACAAGCATGTGACAATTGGTCTAAGACTCCGTTAAAGAGTTTAATGGATGATCATCAAAAGTTGTTTAACTATCCAAGGTAAAAGTTACTCTTGGGTAAACTTAAAAGTCACTTAGTTAAAATCCTTAGCCGTGTTTTTTCTAAGTAAACTAAACCCTAGGTTATAAAATACTCAGTGGGAGGAAGAGATGTATCTGATATGTCTATGATTCCACTTATGTTTCTCCTTGAATGTTCACACCATGAGATTCATGCTTGGCCACATGGTGCCCTGAGAGCATCCTCCTTCGGATGGTGTTTGCATGAGTCAATATCAAGGTGGACGGAGAGAGTGTTTATAGTAAGTGGGTGAAGGATCTCTTGACCAAATCAATGATGGCTAGTCATTATAGGAGCAAGAGTTGTTCTAGTATTAATGACTGGTTGAGAACTTCTCAATTCAGAGAAGGGATAATTGACCTCCCTTCGACAGCTTTTGTCCTAGACCTTTGAAGTTTCATTGCAAAACTAGATGTCACACGGGGTTCATATTAGTTTTGCTAAAACCTTATTGGCTGTTGTTTATTTTACAACGGGTATTTGATTAAAACCTAACACAGGTTGATATAAAAAGAAAACTTATTCCTGAACCCTTTTCACGCTCATGTCACGTCGAGGTACTGTAGAAGAAAAAATTGCAAAATCCGATCCAATTTATCGTAATCAATTAGTTAACATGTTGGTTTTCTTTTCAGCAACTCGTTAGTATTTTTGTTTAATGCCTTTAATATGACCGATTACATACAATGGAAAGAATCATGTAAAACATATTTCATGGCAAACGACCTCGAATTTGTCATGGTTGAGGAGAGTCCTCAAGTCCTGACCCTTGATGCACCGTGAAATGTTCGTAATGTATATGAGATATGGATAAAGGCTAATTCATTTGCCCGACTTCACATTTTGGCTAACATACCTAATGTTTTGGCCAAAAGGGTTGAGAACATGGTCATCGCATGCGAGATCATGGACTCGTTGCAATATTTGTTTGAACGTCAGTTCTTACTTTTCGAGAACAATGGGATGGATGAAAAAACCAGTAGTGTCAGTTGTTCTGACATTGATCCTACTACTCTCCAAAAGAGGAAGAAATATAGTAAATCTCATTTTACTGTCTTGGAGACGTGTTTTGTAAAGAATGATGATTCTGCTTAGATATTTGATTTGGGTGCTACCAATCATGTCAGTTCCTTTTACCAAAGATTCAGTTCCTGGTAAACGTTGCCACAGGGAGAGATAACTCTTAAAGTCAGTATTGGTGAGGTTGTTTCAGCTATTGTTATAGGCAGGCTAAAGTTATTTGTTAACAAGAAATGTTATCTATTACTGGATAATGTTTTCATAGTTCCTCATATTAAGAGGAACTTAATCTTGGTTTCTTGTCTCATTGAACAAGGGTATAATGTCTTCTTTTCTGAGAATAAAGTGTTTATTTTCAAGAATGGAATGGAGATGGGTTTTGATTCAATGGAAAGTAACTTATATGTAATAAAATCGTTAGTCATAAAAGCCTTGTTTAATACTGAAATGTTCAGTACGGCAACAACAGCTAAAAGACAAAAGGTTTCTTCTAAGGAAAATACCCATCTTTGGCATCTAAGGTTAGGTCACATCAACCTTAATAAGATTGAGAAGTTGGTGAAAAATGGATTTCTAAAGAGTTTAGAAGAAAAATCCTTGCCGCTGTACGAATCATGCCTCAAAGGCAAGATGACCAAATGACCTTTTACTGGAAAAGGTTACGAGCCAAGGAAGCCTTGGAGCTTGTACATTCTGACAGTTGTGGTCTTATGAATGTTAGGGCTCGACAAGTACGAGAGTCTTCCACCAAAAACGATCATCTCGTCATTGTGTGGCAGACCTCGTCATTGTTCGGCACCCGTACAACATTTCTGATCATTTTTGTTGGAAGACTTGAGATTTCGATTAAGAGTTGATCCAAGATCATCTCTGGACTGTTCGTGACGGGAAGATTGATCGTGATTGTGCTGTTTTGTTGAAGAACAACACGAGATTCATGGCGAGAGTCAATGAGATATTCGGACCTATTAAAGGGAGATCATTCTTCTACGTTAATTCACTTTTTTCTTTAATGATTGATTATTGGTGGAATTTTGTTATCGAAATCATGTGTGGCTAAACTCTATTATTCTAGGGTGTTTGTGGATTTTAGGGAATGTTACTTTGAATACTGAATTTACAGTTGATTGATTTTACATGGATTTCTAAATTATTTATGTTTAATACTTTTGATTAACTGGCCATTAATTGAATAAACCTAAGTTAATTAGATGTCTAGAGATAGAGTTTAATTTCCTGGACCCAATAATTTAGATTGTTATTTGAAATTATATGAGAATGAATTTAGAATAGTAAGTGGTGTGATTGAAGGATCTTAATGTTGTACCTATTCAAGCGATAGAAGAGATTTGAGTCGAAGGATAGTTATTAGGAAGGTTTGAGGTCGAGAGAAGATTTCTTGATTTTAGTACTTCTAGCCTCAATCTATCAATTTCAATCAATTACATGTCATATTCACTATACTCCCTAAATGAAACAATATCCTAGAATCTTTTTGCTCTGAATTTGTTCATGTGTGTGTGGTTGAGTTTTCATTAGTCATATTTGTAGATAACATTAATCTTTTGGGTTGCCTAAATAAAATTAACAAAGAACTATGATAGCTAAGTTTAGGAAAATTTCGCTCACGCTGGTCCATGAGGATGATACCCTATTTGGGATTTATTACTTCGATTGCGTACAATTGTGCACCACATCAGTTACAATCGAAGCTTAAAGTTTTTTTTACACTAAATTTATATTATTAGATAATATTTATTTTGCTCCTCACTTTAAGAGGAATTTAATTTCAATCTCTTGTTTATTGGAATATTTTTATAATATATCTGTTATTTGCGATAAAGCATTTATCTCAAAGAATGGTATTAACATTTGTTCAACAATAAACAACAACGACTTATATGTGCTAAAACTGTTAGCATCTAAAATGCTCCATAATGTTGAAATGCTCAACACTGCAACCACACAAAATAAAAAAACTTAAAGTTTCTCCAAAAGAAAATGTCCATCTTTGGCATTTGAGATTGTGTCACATAAATCTCAATATAATTGAGAGATTAGTCAAGAATGGACTTCTAAAAGAGTTAGAAGAAAATTCGTTGATTGTATGTGAATCTTGCCTAGAAGGTAAAATGATAAAACGACCTTTTACTGGAAAAGGTCACAGAGACAAAGAACCCTTGGAACTTGTATATTCAGACCTTTGTAGTCTCATGAATGTTAAGGAAAGAGAAGAGTTTGAATACTTCATGACATTTACAAATGATTATTTAAGATATGGGAACGTTTACCTAATGCAACACAAGTCTGATATACTTAAAAAGTTCAAGGAGTACATGGCTTGTTGAAAATTTATTATGTAAAAAGATCAAAACATTTTGATCTGATCAAGGTGGAGAGTATATAGATATGAGATTTCAAAATTATTTGATAGAATATGGAATCATATCCCAACTCTCATAACCAGGTACAACTCAATAGAATGGTATATCTGAAAGGAGAAACAGAACCTTGTTAGAAATGGTTCGTTTAATGATGAGTTATGCCTCTCTACCTAACTCGTTCTGGGTTATGCAGTAGAGACTGTAGCCGATCTATTGAACCAATAGTGATCATCAGTCGGTCGAGATCGGTTTTCCAACCAGACCGATCGACGCCGAACCGATTGGTCGGTTCAGAGCAGAAACATGATCGCCCGACCAGTTGGTCGGTCGGTCGATTTTGTCAGTTTTTTCATTTTCCTCTTTTTTAAAAAATTTTATTTATTTATTAAAATTCTTAGAAAAATTGTTATATTTAATAGTTTGTACTATTTAGTATTTGCTATTAGGTAAAAGTTATATTTAGTTATAAATCATTATCGTTATAAATAGCAATTTTTTAATACAAATAAAAATAAACTATTTGTTAACTTCCTTATCAATCATGTTTAGTTTTCTCTCTTAATTTGTGATTGTGATTCAGAATTCAATATACTATTTCACATTTTAATACTTATGGAATAGAGGTATTAAAAATAAAATATTGATATGATTTGATTTGACAACCCTTAATATTTAACAATTAACATGTCCATTGTTTGGGATTGTGTTCGCTTCGCTTAATTGCTTAAAGAAGCACATAATACATATTACATATACATTTGAAAACAAAACTAGTATGAGAATCGAGAGTGTACGTCACAAATAGAAATGTCACATGACACATAGTCACATACAATCAAATTAGAAATTACAACATAAAGTCAATTGTCAAATACAGCCAAATTACAATAAAACACAAATAGTAGTACGTCACAAATAGTTAAATACAACCAAAATCGAATGATAAATGCTTAATCGATAACTAACAACTTTGCAAAATTTGGAAGGTCTTGAATCTCTTTTTCATTGTTCATAACCGCTCTGAATCCTATATAATTAAGATTAAGAAGAGAAAGACAACCTCATTAAGATTTTAAATTCACAAGTTGCAACAATAAAATACAAATGAATAAAGTTTAAATTTAAACAATTGAATAAATATCTTCTTCAAATAATGAAGCTTCTTCCATGTCATGTTGAACTTCAAGATCTATTGGATCAGAATTTAGCCAATTTTGAGTACAAATGAGAGCCTCCGCTATTTTTGGAGCCGTGAATCAACATCACGTCCTCTTGTACTAAAAGCAAATTTAGACAATACAGTAGATACTGAAATTGCCAAAATATCTCTAGCCATACGACTAAGAACCTCATACCGATGACTGTTCATCTTCCACCATTGAAGTATGTCAAAATCACCTTCATTCTTAGCATTGGCTTCCAACAAATAAATATCAATCTCTGACCCCTGTTCAAAAGGTGTAGTCTCATTGCCCTCAAAATCAATATCAATTGTATCATAGACAAAGTCTTCACCCAACTTTTCAGTTGGATCACAATCAATCATGGTCTCCGAGGCTGAGACAATTGGTGTATTAGTAGTAGGAGTACTCCCACTCCCACTCCCACTCTGAGTAGTACTGTGCTCATGAAAGAGGTGTCTGTTCCACTACATTTTCCATAGATTTGGCAACCTATGGCCCAAAAAAAATTTAAACAAAAAAATACAAACCTTAACTTTTTTCGAGGATCTAGCACAATAGCAACATACAACAATAGAATATTTTTTTCATGTTATTGGCCATTCCAACTAGCATTGTATTTGCACTACCAACATTCAAATGTATACAATTCTGAACCACTGTAATCTGATGAAAAACCATATTCGAAGTGGTGTACAAATACCCTGAAATTTTCAACATCACATCATAAAAGACCTTTAAAAACCTAATCAACATCTTAGCATTTGTCCAATCTTCCTTATTTGGTGACAAATCGTGTCTATAAGGAGCATCTTCGTCTTCTAATCTATTAAAAGCCTTTTCAAACTTCACAGCTGCCTCAAGCATCAAATATGCAAAGTTCCATCTAATGGGAACATCAAGACACACTTAACTCTTACAAGAAATTTTTTCAATTTCAATGCACTTTTTAAATTTCAAAATATGTGCAGGAGAAGATCTTATAAATCGTACAACGTATCCAATCCTTTCAATGCAATCATTATGTTCCTTAAAAGTATCACATACTATGAAATTTAATATATGAGTACAACAACTAACATGCAGAAATTCTCCACCAAACAATAATATTTTATTGAATCTTTTCAGAAGATAAGCAATGGCAGTGTCATTCGAACTTGCATTATCAACCATCAAAGTCATTACCCTTTCAATGCCCCAATCCTTCAAATTCTTTTCTATGGTTTTACCAATAGTATCACCTTTATGATTCTTAATTGGACAAAAACTAAGTATCCTTTTATGTAATCTCCAATCAGAATCTATGAAATAGGCAATTATTACCATGTAATTTATATTTTGTCCTGATGTCCAACAATCCATAGTGAGAGAAACTCTATACTTCTTATTCACAAACATGTCTTTCAAATGCTTTTTCTCATTAACATACAACCTAAGCACATCTCTAGCCAAAGCAAACCAAGACAGAACAACAAATCTAGGTTGACTTGCACATATTAATCTATAGAATTTTTTTTTAAATCCTTTACCCTCCACAAACTTGAATGGAAATTCGTCAACAATTACCTTTTCCAACCAACGCTTCCCTACAACTCTCTAAACTATATGACTCACATACAAGTTGTGACATATTATTCCCAACATTTTCTTTGTCTTTAGTTTTGAAAGCTAATGTCATTTGGGTTGGATCTCTCTTTTTCTGGTAAGGGTATTTTTTACAATTTTCCAAATGATTCTTCATAGTTCCAATACCATTACATTTAGAATGACATGCATAGACAACTCCACAGTACTTACATTATGCATGAGGGTCTTTAGGATCATCTTTTAGCCTTTCAAAATGATCCCAAACCATGGATTTTTTTCACAACCTTCCTTCTTTTTGGTGGATTTGGAACATATGATGTCTCATTTTCTGAATCAGCATTAACTATATTTGTATTGGCATCCGTTTCTGTATCTCATTAATTTTTTGAAGTATCAGTTGCAGTTCCATCAAACTCTATATCCGTTGAATTCATGTAGTTGAACCACACCATGTCAGACGTCAGTATCACACAATTCACAAAAACTCAAAGTATTTCAACTTTACAAAAACTCAATTCTCAAAGTATTTACAAAAACTCAGATACTCAAAGTATTTACACCACTTTCACATACTTTGATAACTCAAAATTAATCTTAGCAAGATTGTTAAGTTCATGCACATTAAGGATGGCTTGGACAATTGTTTTAAAAAACTATCTTCCATTTTTGTTTTCAAAGTACAATTTGAAAATTCTAGATTAATAACTTGTATAAGATTATGGCACTGGCCACTGTATAATACATTACAATCACTACCCACACATCCATAATTTTACATTTAATGGGGAAGCATTGAAACATGGGCAATCAAGTTCGGATATCTACTTGAATAATGGTGAAGCATTGAATAATTCTTATAGACAAATAGGTAGAGAAATTATAACATACATAATTTTCAAACAATATTATGTTTTCTCTAACACCAAAAGAAATAAAATTTTACATATAAATAACTTCCTTTTTTTTTTTAATGCAAAAATCAAATGCACTGTGCAGTGTAAAAACGAAGATCAAAGACTGGCTGGAACGGATAGAGACCTGCATAATTAATTTTGTTTAATTCTTCATTATCTTTTTATTCTCTTCATTTCTATGTATTTAATAATGAAGAGTTAAATAAAAAAAAATACATATAAATAGTTGATCTTCATTTCCAGCAGTGCAGATGATTTTTATTTGAATGTAAAAATCAGATGCTGGAATAGATACGGACCTGCAGGCTACTCAACGACCGGCTGGCGCTAGAATGGAAGGAAGAATGAGGAAGATCGGTGACGGCTGGAATGGATCTGTAGGGCTGGCGCTGGAATCACAGAAGAACGAAGAAGAAAGAAGAAGAACGACGGTTGGAACAGATTTGATGGGTGGTCGGTTAGAACAAAGAAGTTGGCAGGCTACTCAACGACCGAAAGGCTAGATTTGATGCTCAGTCGAATTCGATGGCTTAGCCTAGTGGAATGTAAGATCGCTCAAGAAGAAAAACAAACCCTAATTTTATAAAATAGCATTTTATAATTTTTTAAAATAATAAATCGGTCGGGTCGGGTCAAGACCCAACCAATAACTCAACCCGACTACCGTTGGAATCGGTTTTAAAAATTGAAAACTGACATCAATCGCTCTTAGTAGATTTTCGACCGTCCGACTCCATTTCGGCCGGTTTGGGTCGATCGTGTCGGTTTTTCGATCTAACATGCTCATCCTTATATTGAACTAGGTTCCATCAAAGAGTGTTTTTGGAACACATTTTGAGCTATGAAGAGGTCGTAAAAGTAGTTTACAATATCTCAGGATTTGGAGTTGTCCATCCCATATGCTAGTGATTAACCTAAAGAAATTGGAACCACGTTCAAAGTTATGCCTTTTTGTAGAATACTTAAAAGAATCGAGAGGTGGTCTCTTTTACAATCCAAAATATAATAAAGTATTTATATAAAAAAAATACTACTTTTTTGTAGGAAAACCACATTAGGGAGCATAAACCAAGAAGTACAATCGTATTAGATGTGCTTTCCAAAGAATCTACTGAATCTTCACCAATGGTTGCTGAAGAACCAAGGATTTCAACAAGAATTGTTGATGTTGTTTGATTTAGTCACATACATCCTCCTCAAGAGTTTAGGGAGCCTCGACGTACTAGGACGGTTATAACCTAACCTGCTCATTATTTAGGTTTAATAGAAACTTAAAACGTCATACCAAATAATGATGTCAAGAATCCTTTAACCTATAAGCATGCAATGGTTGATAGGGACAAAGATGGATATATTAAAGCCTTGAATTAGGAAATGGAGTCTATCTACTTCAATTTCATCTGGTCACTTGTAGATCAACCTGAAAGAGTAAAACTCATAGGTTGCAAATGGATCTATAAGAGAAAGAGAGGTTTAGATGGTAAGGTGCAAACCTTTAAGGTTAGATTAGTGGCAAAGAGTTATACTCAGATTGAGGGAGTGGACTATGAAGAAATTTTCTCGCCTGTTGCCATGCTTAAATCTATCTAGAATCTCTTGTCCATCACCATATATTATGACTACGAAATATGGCAGATGAACGTTAAGACTACCTTTTGAATGGCAATCTTGATGAGACCATTTACATGAATCAACCAGAAGGATTCATCGAACAAGGTTACGAGCAAAAAGTTTGCAAGCTTAATCGATCCATTTATGGGTTGAAACAAGCATCTCGATCTTGGAATATAAGGTTTGACACTGCGGTAAAATCTTATGGCTTTGATCAAAATGTTGATAAACTTTGTGTTTACAAGAAGATCATCAACAATTCAGTAACTTTCTTAGTGTTGTATGTGAATGATATCCTACTAATTGGGAATGATGTAGGTTTACTGACTGATATTAAGAAGTTGCTAGCTGCTCAGTTCTAAATGAAATATTTGGGTGAAGTACAGTTTGTTCTAGGGATCCAAATCATTAAGGATCGTAAGAACAAAACACTAACCTTGTCTCATGCATCATACATTGACAAAATATTTGTCAGGTATTCGATGCAGAATTCCAAGAAGAGTTTAGTACCTTTCAGGCATCGAATTATCTTGTCTAGGGAACAAAGTCCTAAGACACCTCAAGAAGTTAAGGAAATGTGATAGATTCCCTATGTATCCGCACTAGGCAACTTAATGTATGTCATGTTGTGTACTAGGCTAGATATTTGCCTTGTAGTAGGAATAGTCAGTAGATATAAATCCAATCTAGGATTTGATCACTAGATGACGGTTAAAACTATTCTCAAGTATCTTAGGAAAATGAGAAACTATATGCTTATGTATGGTGCTAAGGATTTGATCCTTACAGGATACATTGACTCTAATTTTTAGACTGATAAGGATTCCAGGAAATTCACATGAGAATCAGTGTTCACTTTTAACGAAGGGGCTATAGTATGATGGACCATCAAACAAGACTGTATTGTTGACTTTACCATGGAGATGGAGTATGTAGCTGCTTGTGAAGCTGCTAAAGAAGTTGTACGGCTTAGTTGACTGATTGAAAGTTGTTCCAAACATGTCAATGTCCATCACTTTATATTGTGATAATAGTAATGTTGTGGCGAACTCCAAGGAGACTTGAATCCACAAACGAGAAAAACACATAAAGCGTAAGTATCACCTCATCAGAGAGATTGTGCAACGGGGAGATGGTAGATCCTGACCATTCATGTGGAGACATGGAGTGGGGCTGTCCTATACAAAGAGTTTGTATAAGATCTGGACCACGTGATGACTAGACTCTGTATATAACGTCGTTGATACTAGAGACTTGCATCTCACCTAAATAACCATAGTGACACGACCTCAATCCTTAGTGTTTTGGGAACTCCTACCTTTGAGGGCGGTCCTTTGACTAGTATGGGTGAGAGTGGCCAGATTGTC